>NW_027103564.1:1410683-1553781 GCF_902728285.1 Clytia hemisphaerica | reverse complement strand
TTGGAGCCTAGATCAGCATTGACAAAACCGAAAATTCTAAATATGAAAAAGCAAAAAATTTGGAATTCATTCCTATCACCTTGAGTTAATAGTTTATAACAAAAATTAACATTAATATAAATTTTCGCTGAATCAGCAAAAACGGCAAATTCGTCATTTTTTTACAAAAGATATAAGAAAAATATCTTTAAAGCTTAATATTTTCAGTTTCAGTTAAGCTTTTTCTAAAATTTCACATCTTTCCATACATGAATGGAATAGTTCAAACGAGATTTTTTCAAAAACTGGATTAAACGTTGTTAATCAAAATTGTCATTTTAAAATTTCTAAATTTTCAGTTTGACTTGCAATATCTAAAATCTTGATATATTTCATAAAAATCAAAATTTTACATCCATCGGGTCGTAAATTTAGGGAAAACACAATATGTTCATAGTTTCTCCCCCTATTACCTCTGGGCTTAATAATTTGATTTTAGCTACACCTCCGTTTTGGGGGCCCCAAACCTGCATTTTGACAACCAGGGGTATACGGTAAAAGTTTTATCAAATAAATCTATGCCCAAAACCCTCTAAATCATATTTCAAAACTATGGTCAAAATTTTGTATTCATATCTTAACCCTATTTTTATCAGGGGGGGGGGTGTTTTCCACCAGGCTGGCACTATTTTGCTAATAGCTCACTGAAAAATTTTTTTAACACTCTGAAAGTTTTTGACTTTTAATATAATCCTATTAGCAGCATGTATACCAAATTTTACAATTATCCACCGACCAGATCAGGTTTTACGACTTTTTTGTGCAGGCATATCATAAAATCCAGCTAAAAAACCCTGTAAAATCCCAAAATCTTAAATTTAGCATAACTTTTGATCTAGGCATCCAACTTACTTCAAATTTTGACAGGTTTTAGGTATCAATAATAGATTTTGAAAAATATTTAAAAAATTTTCAAAAACCGCTGACGTCATCAAAAATGACGTCATTGTTTTTTGAAAAGATTTACTCATTTTCTGCATGGATTTTAAACGTCAATTTTTATCAGTATGTTAAAAACCGGCAAATATGTTAAAGTTATTTATTTTGGCTTTTAGAAATTCAAAACAGAATTGAAAAATCTCCATTCGTTCAACTTTAATTGCTATTTTATTGAATAGTACTTTTTCATTGGTCAGCGATAAGTGTGAAAGTTTGTGATGACGTCATCACCTTTATGATGACGTCATCAACCCAAACTTTTTTCTATGAACTCCTTTTATAGTAGAGAACATTTCTGCCAAATTTCAAGTCCATATCTTTTCTAGATCAAAAGTTATGCAAGGCTGGTGGAAAACACCCCCCCTTGAGAATACAAAATCCGAAAAAGCCTGATAATAATAGGGTTAAAGATATCTCGAGAAGTCGCTAAAATTTCAAACCTCCGTTTTGGGGGCCATTAGAAAAAAGCTACCTATCTTTAAGCGATTGAAAAATATTGATGAAATTGAAAATTTTGAAAAAGAACTTCCAGGAAATAAAGAAGAGATGTTAAAGGTTTTCATGCAGCAAAATTTTTTGTAAAATCTCTTTTCCTCTAGATTTGAGAGAAATTTCAAATTTGATCGCCGTTTTGGGGGCCACATACTGTAATTTAGATATAAAAAAAAGTTGGAAAGTTGTTGTAGTACATATTTTGCTCGGATTGAAGAGCTATTTTACTAGATTTTGATGACCCCACCAAACAAATCATGATATTTTTAAAGGTGCAAAACAACATTAGCTAACGACATCGCCAAACAACACCTTGTACAAACAACTAGATTTTTAAGAAATATACAAAAACACCGTATACATAAACGGCCTAAGATCCTTTTCATCACCCAATATACGATTTAATAGTAGATAAAGTACCTGATAGAGACTTTCTGTGTCTTTTCTACTTTGTAATCAAAGTGAACACAGAAATTATCTTCTTCCTCTTCGTCTCCTTCCTCTTCTTTTTCTTCATCGTCTCTTACGAATAAGTTCAGTCGTGCATGTGTAGCAGACGTTTCAACGTAATTTACAACATCTAAATGATTAAGAAAATTTTTACGTGGACATATGTGAGGCTCCCTCAGCGGTAGCTCTGATCATAATATCATGCAAATCTTTTACGCAAAAAGACTTGGATAATCACGCATCCCTTTTGAAAAATACTTGCACAATAGTTAAAATAAGAACAGTTTAAAAATATCTGTAGGCTTCAAAAATGTTGGATGTTATTTTAACAAAATGTATAAATAATAAAAAGGGCGTGTATGTATGAGCTGACTGTCTTCATGATATCAGATTAGAAGAGAAGACCCAGCTGGCACACAACGTTGTTTCAACGTTTATCTAACGTTCACAACGTTCATATAACGTTAGATGAACGTTGAAACATCGCTGTGTGCCAGCTGGGGAGAGTCACAGTCAGATTCTGCAGCGAGTCTTACGCAGTTCGAATCATTGATTTTGATTCCCCGAAGGTGCTAGAGAGGAATCTTCAATCTTTTTCAAGCAAGAATCAGCGAAACCTTAAGTTTGCCCCGCATTTAGAAATTTTGTTTTGAAAACACACGGCTCACCGTACCTTTCCTGAATGGGAAAAAAGTTTCAGAAGTTTCGAATCTAGCCCTTTCGGGTGCTTTTTGGTCAATGGTCTTACCTTCAGGGCAGGTGCCGCATTTGAATGGACAGAGGGCTCCAACTACCGACTTAACATCTCTGCTGGAGCAAACATCATCAGATTTGTCAATTGATTTGCAAAATCTTGGTTCCCTGCATCCTAAAAAATATGTTTAATTATATGATTTTATTATTTTCTCCATAGCCTGGACAAATATTCTCAATCCTGGCAAAGTAAAAGCTTGGATTGGAATTTTTTTTAAAGTGGTACTCGCAAAGAAACCAGGGTATATAAAGGTCATTGGGGGCATTTGGTTTGCTGGATGACAGGTATATGCCGCCTTATTTTTGAATATCTGAAATTATTAGTTTAAAATCAATTAAACCACTTAAGAGGTAAGTGGACTTTAAAGAAACTTTAAAATATACTCACAAAATGATGAAATTAAGAACGTTAAAAGAAAACCTTTAGGTTTAAAACTGTAAATGTTAAGTTCTTAACTCACTCCGTTCGCATGTCTTGCAAGATTTCTTACACACATCTTGTAACTTCCTTTCATCTTCACAATAGTTGCGGGACACCTTGCGACATTTTCTTCTATCATCAACACAATTTCCTTTAAAAAACATATATATTGTATCAATGTTTTTACTAGACTAGAGTCTACTTCTGGCTGAACTTTGCTTTCTGATATTTTTTTATGACGCTGAGTCCAGTGAAGTAGAGTAGGAGCATTTGACAAGGTCACCATTTTGAAAAAATGAAACAAAATTCTAAATAACAAAAAAACTACTTCGAATGAAAAATCTAATCAACACTATTCATACTAGGCTTTTAGGGGCGGTTCAAAACTAGGGGGGCTGGTTGTTCCTATACCACCCCTTAACTTTTGATCAAGTTGGTCTTTTTTGATGAAATTTGGTACACAAGATCCTTGGCATGTAAGGTAACTTTTGACAAAAAGCGTTTGATGATATCACTCATTGTGTCCATTACTTTCACCCTCGAACAGAAGTAGCCTCCCCCCCAAGTACGAATAGGGTTAAGAATAGGAAACAAACACGAATAACAGATTTTCAATCACTAATTTTCAGCAATTTAAAGCTCGGAAGAAAAAGTCGTTTTTTGGCAAATTGATAAATTTATTCGAATATTTCAATTCGGGAGGGGTTTAAAGACTTCCAGGCTATATTCTGAGCCATATTGGACCATTCACTTCACGAAACTAATCGTAAAATAATCCCAAAAAGTCTTAAGTCTAGCGTTAAAACTCAAAGTTAAAACTCTACCCGTCCAACCTAATTTAGAGCGCTTCCAAATCGTTTGTGGTTGTAAGATTTCGTGGGAATTTCTCTTTTTTCTCAAATATTATGACTTTGATTGTGGTAAAAACAACTGAAATCTAGCGCCTAAGCAAAAGCATATTTACATTTATTACCTGGCCCACTTTATCGCACCATCCAGTCTTTAAAAAAGCTATAAGTGAACCCCAGGCTTTATTTTTATGGACGTCATTCTTTAATTACAGTGCTGACGCTCCCTTATTCAATTCTTTACACATTTATCATAAGAACAGACTATATAAAAACATAAGGCTGCAATGGTCGAAATATTAAGAACAAGTTAAGAACATTGGAAGGCTTTGCAGACTCTGAAACATCCGATTTCTTGGGGAAATGGACAAAACAATACTCACATACTGGTAAAATTAAGAACATCCAGAGACTTTAAAAAATTGTGAATTTTTTTATAAAAAAGGTGTACCGTTTTCAATACACCCCCTTGTTTGATGGGAATTCAATTCCAGCAAATTCAATCCAATTGAACTATTTTAACTTTTAAAAGTACATTTAAAGCACTTAGATTTTAACCCTATCTAGCCTAGGGGAATGAAAAAACATCTCCCTAGGCCAGGGCAAGGTAGGGTTGATAGTAGAATAAATAATTGTGTGCCAAAAAAATAATAAGATGCTCAGAATATCAATATTAAAAGTTTTCGATAAATGAAAATAAATTAAAAAAACTGACCTTTCAACGTAAATCTTCTCATTCTTGTTGTTGCTGAAATAAAACAAAACGTAAAAATTTCTGAATTCAGTTATTCAATTAAGGTGGTACCAGGGGATTAAAATAGCTTTCTCACGTTTTCAAAATACTGATACAGGGTGTCCAGATCGTATCGAGAACACACGCAACAACCTTCTGCTCAGAATCATGTTCGAACTCGAACTTTCAGGACACCCTGTATATCCCTTTTGTCGAGTGACCATGTTCTGAATGGACGAGATTAATGAAAAGACTGAAAGAAAATTTTCTGCCTAAATTCCCAATGAAAGTGACTAAAAAATAAAATCTAGACTTTCTGTGAAAGTGAAATAGCATTCAGAACATGAATTGAAACAATTTTTAAGGAGTGAGTTTGCAAAATTTGACACCCCTTTCCCGCAGACCCGGTAGGATTGTTTTAGCCAATGGGGATAAAAAATCATGGGCTGAAACTTGATGGTGATTGACATTGCCATATTTTTTATGGCTGGAAATTTCAATTATTTTGTTATTAAGTCGGAAAATTCAGTTGGGATGGAAAATAACAGAATAGTTTGTAGTGAGGACTGGTTCATTTGATTATTTTCAGTGAGGACAAAAATTGCAGGATAATCTTCCACCGGGGACGATATTTTGGCCGATCTTTCCAGTGAAAAGGGGTCCCAGTGGGTATGTAAGAAGGGGGTGTAATTTTGGCATAAAGATAAGATTTTTTGGATTGCCAATCTTTGTGTGCTCATGATTTTTTGCTCACTTTTGACGGTTTTTCGGCCAGTGGCATCATCAAAATGTCGGTGATATAAATTTTTTCCAGAATACTTAGCACATCACTGGCCCATGGTAGCGAAATTTTTGAACGAATAATTATTTTTGAAACATAAATTGACCTACATTGCTACCATAAGGGTGCCGCGTTTCAAAAAGCTTCATTCAAAGATTGTGAACAGTGGTCATAGCTTACCCAGCTGGCACACAACGTTGTTTGAACGTTCAACTAACGTTGTATGGACGTCGTGAACATTAGATGAACATTGAAACAACGTTGTGTGCCAGCTGGGTAGTAAAGAGTAAAGATCATTGTCAAAGAACCTCAGTAGGTTTACATTATGAATAGATAATTACAGTGTCATAAAAATCTGCCCTCCTACACAAATTTTGCGCCCCTATCATGTTAACATTATGAAAGAACCTTGCGGCACTCGTTTGGAATCTACTTACCCCGGAGACTATCGAAATCACTAAAATCTTGTCCTGAAAAGAAAGAGAAGTAATTATTGAAAACCGTGTTCTGTATAACTTTTTAGGTTAACAGTCCCTTAACAAGAGTTTTACTTTCTCACTGTAGCACAAATAGCTAGAAAAAAACTCCAATAAGCCTGTCCATAAATTATTTTCAGTGCAACAATTTTCTAGTTTTGAAACAATTAGTAATTAAATCCCTTGAGAAGCTTCATATTAATATTGGTTTGCTATTGTTAATGAAAAAAAAATCTAGGGGGCTTGTTCGGAAAAAACGGTTTGTTTTGATTTCGTAAATCGATTTGATTGGCTTAGAAAAAACAATCGAGACGCACACCATTGGTCGAAACACATAAAAGGAGAAATCAGAACACACAACAATTTTCTCCCTCGAAAAATTTTTCTCGTTTGTTTTAAACTAACTCCAAACAAAAGAAAAGTATCATGTCAATATTGTAATTATAAATTTTTTTCCCGCTCAAAAAAAACTTTTCTTGAAAAAAAAATGTGTATTGCTTTGTTGTGTGTTAAAAATTTTTTTTTTCGGCTTTCATTTTGTTTTGAAAGTTCGTTGTTGCTTGATCAAAAATTAATTTCTCCTTACCTTTCACGCGCCAAATTCTTCCGGAAGCACCCCTGTCCGAGAAAAGCTTTCTTTTGTTTTCAAAAAATACCATTTGTTTTCTCGCTACGCAAGTTTCTGCGTAGCTAGCCGGGAATTCAATAAGGCCGGAACACCGGATTCTTCAAGTCGTTTATACAAACTAATATTATTTCGTAACAATTACCGTATTATCATATAACGCCTATACTACTGTATTACACGCATTATAAACGACTCCAGTCTTTTGAGTCTTCAAATATTACACTTTTGTAAATTTACTTTTATGAACTCTGGGATGAGGGGTTGTAGGGGTTCGAAATACCGTTTCCCCGTCAAAATTTTTGCTGGATCCCAGAATCCCGAAATTAAAAAAAAAAATAACACTGTTACACAATTTTGTAAAATTTAAAATACTGAAATACTGAAGGCTAATCACCGTCACCATCTGATTTTAAAATACTGTTGTCCCGTTTCTTTATCGTCAAATCTCGTAATACCGTACTAAAAAGGGCCAATCCCGTCACACCGTAAAAGAACAACCCCTGCTGAGAATCAATAACCATAGTAATATTTTCAAACAATTCAAACGTTGTTCGCGATCGTGACGTAACTTATCAAAATATATTAAAGTCTATTCACGATAAGTGTGCACTCTTTTTTCTTTTACCTATAACCTTTGAAGGAATTCTTCAATCTTTATAAATTTGGTATCATTGGAAAGATATTAGTGGGTGGAACAATTTGAAATAAAAAAATATTTAAAAAAATTCTAAAAATGAAGATGAAAATGAAGAAGAAAAAAGTGCTATAACTTTCATTTTTACTGGAGAGATTTTTTGATCTTAGGAGATCATCACTGTGAAGAAATTTCATTAAAATATTTATTCAAGATAAAGTTACGATACAAAGTTAATAAGTGATTGACCCCAAAAAACAGCAAAAAACTGCAGAAAACAGCGTTTTTAGAGGTCAATCAGCTTATAACTTTGTTTGATATCTTTTGACTGAATGATTATTTTTGAGAATTATTTTCACAGTGATGACGTTCGATGATCAAGGATTCACTTCAGTGAAAATGATAGTTATAGCACTTTTCTACAAGATCTTCATTTTTTTCTTCTTCATTTTCATCTTCATTTTTAGAATTTTTTTAAAGATTTTTTTATTTCAAATTGTTCCACTCACTAATATCTTTCCAATGATACCAAATTTATAAAGATTTAAGAATTCCTTCAAAAGTTATAGGTAAAAGAAAAAAGAGTGCACACTTACTCTCGGGTGCCTAATAAACGTACATGTACGTTTATTTTTTTCGTGTCAAATTTCCCGCCTGTACGCACCTTATTAGGAACTGTACGTTTATTTATTCTGAAGAATTTTCCCGCCTGTACGTTTATTCCCTCCTGTACGTTTATTTATTTTCACCCAATATGACCCAATTTATACTGGAAAAATTTGTTACTTTTTGTCCAAGGAAGATATGTTTAAAGGCAGTTAATTACATTCGAACGTATTGTGGGAGATTTTAAGATTTACACGAGTAAATTCGAACGTTTTGCTTATTTAGTACTTGTCATTGATTATAAGAGATATACCTATACTTAAGTCAGTCGTTTTGACCTGGATGTTCTACTTTTGAAAAATTGGTAGATTATTCCCTGTACGTTTATTTTAGCCTGTACGTTTATTTATTTTAGCTCTGATTTCTCGCATGTACGTTTATTTCAGCCTGTACGTTTATTAATTCCAATTTTATTCTCTCCCCTGTACGTTTATTTTGGTCTGTACGTTTATTAGGCACCCGAGAGTATCGTGAATAGACGTTAATTGTAAAAATTTATCAGTCAGATAACAGCTCTGTAACTTTTTTATACTTCAGAAGTGGCTTTCTATTATACACCAAGGCACCTTATCAAGAAGGCACAAAAAATAGTTTCAACGTTTATCTCTAGCGTTTGTAACATCCATATAACGTAAAATGAACGTTAAAACAACGCCACGTCCAAGCTGGGTGCCGTTAGAGGTCTATGTAAAGTGGAAACTGGTCTGCTTTTAAAGGTTTCAGATCTACTAAAGTTTTCTTCTCGTTATTTTATTTTATCTTTCTTAGGGTGGTTGTACTTTTACGTTGTGGACGGGATTGGCCTTTTTTAGAACGGTATTAGAGAATTTGACGAAAAAGAGACAAAAAACGGTATTTTTCAAATCAGACAGAGACGGTGATTAGCCTTATTTTTTTGTCTGTGCTCCGGTATTTTGAATTCCACAAACCAGTGTGACGGTGTAATTACTTTTTTAAATTTCCGGAATTCCATAGATTCAACTAAAATGTTGTCGGGAAAATGGTATTTCGAGCCCCAAGCACCCCCCCCCCTATCTTCATCTTGAACTATTTCGACAGTGAATTATATTTCCACTAGCGCTTCATGTCGGGTTTTGAGATTCAGAGCAAAGTGTAAAGGTATTAGCTTGGTTATGGAACGACTCACGAGTCATTTTCGAAAAATAACCTTTGAAATTTTCGCCTAACGACTTGCCCGTTACAGATGATATAAGGAAAATTTAAAATTCATTTATATCACTAGAGCTAGATTTTTTTAAAGAGAACCACACAAGTTGTTTAGTTTTTGTATTTTACTTGAACTTACTTAGAACTTCTTCAGGTTTTTCGGGGGCCTGTGTAGTTTCAGGAGCTTGTGTAGTTTCAGGAGCCTGTGTTGTTTCAGGGGCTTGTGTAGTTTCAGGAGCTTGTGTAGTTTCAGGAGCTTGTGTAGTTTCAGGAGCCTGTGTAGTTTCAGGAGCCTGTGTTGTTTCAGGAACCTGTGTAGTTTTAGGAGCCTGTGTAGTTTCAGGGGCTTGTGTAGTTTCAGGAGCCTGTGTAGTTTCAGGGGCTTGTGTTGTTTCAGGAGCCTGTGTAGTTTTAGGAGCCTGTGTAGTTTCAGGAGCCTGTGTAGTTTCAGGAGCTTGTGTAGTTTCAGGAGCCTGTGTTGTTTCAGGAGCTTGTGTTGTTTCAGGAGCTTGTGTAGTTTCAGGAGCTTGTGTAGTTTCAGGAGCCTGTGTAGTTTCAGGAGCTTGTGTTGTTTCAGAAGTCTGTGTAGTTTCAGGAGCCTGTGTTGTTTCAGGAGCTTGTGTTGTTTCAGGAGCTTGTGTTGTTTCAGGAGCCTGTGTTGTTTCAGGAGCCTGTGTAGTTTCAGGAGCTTTTGTAGTTGCAGGGGCCTGTGTAGTTCCAGGAGCCTGTGTTGTTTCAGGAGCCTGTGTAGTTTCAGGAGCTTGTGTTGTTTCAGGAGCTTGCGTAGTTTCAGAGGCTTGTGTAGTTTCAGGAGCTTTTGTAGTTTCAGGAGCCTGTGTAGTTTCAGGAGCCTGTGTAGTTTCAGGAGCCTGTGTAGTTCCAGGAGCCTGTGTTGTTTCAGGAGCCTGCGTAGTTTCTAGTGATTGTGTCATAAAAAGTAAGTTGTTAACGAGCTGATACTCCTAGGGGCTATTAACTGACACAGTGCTTTTTTGAATGCAAGATAAAACCATAGAGGTATAAAGAAAGACAGGAGATGAATTTGTCGGTAATTGGTCGTTAAAGTCTTTTGATTTCTTTTATGTAATAAATCAAAAGAAATTCTAGGCTCGCCCGACAAAATACGACTTTTTAGTAGTAGAACTCAAGTCTGTTCTGAACATTCTTACTATTAGCACCGAAGATTTCTAGCCTTCTAATATACGAGAATAAAATAAAATTTAGCTCCACGAAATAAGTTTGCGTTCAATTTTGGCATCCATTAAATTTTGTTTTGAAAAGATATTTTCTCTAGCCAGAAAATAAAAAGTTCTTTATAAGAACACACAATTTCAGACCCAATTTGTAGACAAAAAGTCGCTGGAGAATTTTGGAGGAAAGTATTAAGCAATAGGGTTCACCTTGAAGAAAAGGTTGATCGAAAAATTTTGTCATTTGATGAAGGATTGCAAAGTTTACAGGCCCTTTTTTAGTCCAAATATTTTCTTACACCAATGTCAGAAACAATGAATCTCGTCTCATCTTATTTCCAACACTTAAGTTAGCCAATAAGATTTCACCTATCAACAAAAGAGCTCATTAAAAATGCACGATATATGAGATTATGAGCATGCATACCTCGTAATTTTTTTAATCGTAGGGCGAGCATTGTTACAATAGCATACTTCTCCTGTTTCTTTATACCTCCATGATAAAACTAAAGTCTGTCTCAAAAGTATGTGCACACTTCAGTTTTTGAGCATTTTCTCAGCACCCATTTATGCTATGTTAGAAAGTTGAGTGAGCGCTGTAACTTTTTATCCAAAAAAGATACGAAAAATCTGAAGAAATTTTAAATCAGCAAAGTTCAAATTTTTTAAATAGCCTGATGTCATGATTTTTAAAACAGCAGAATAAATCTTCATTTTTTTCATCTTAATTCTTCTTCTTCACTTTTCAATTTTTCAAAAATCTTCTATCCTTTAGATTATTCTCTATGGAAATATATTTCCAACGATGTATAACTTTCAAAAAGAGAATGAAAGTGTGCTTAGAAAATGCACAAAAACTGAAGCTTCTACTACTTTGGAGACAGACTTACAAGCCCGGTGGATTCTAAGACTTTGACGGGGTTACTGAGACAATTGGTGTATTCTTAATATGCGTAAGTTAAGATG
The DNA here is from genome assembly GCF_902728285.1 of Clytia hemisphaerica. Classification (NCBI taxonomy): domain Eukaryota; kingdom Metazoa; phylum Cnidaria; class Hydrozoa; order Leptothecata; family Clytiidae; genus Clytia; species Clytia hemisphaerica. Next base: position 1,542,598 of record NW_027103564.1, on the reverse strand, counting down.
ATTTCATTATTTCTAACAGAAGCTTACTAGAATTAGTAACAGAGAGGGCGCAAATTTCTGTAAAGCCCGAAAGGCAAGATGTCGTGGCTTTAAGCTTTTGTTTAAGCTATTGTTTTCGAAAATCCATCGAAGCTTCTGATTGGTTAAAGCGTTGAAATTCTATTATAATGTCACGGAACCTCGGTGGGATTTTCTACCGAAAAACGCCACATCTTTAAGCCAAAGCACAACATCTAGCCCTTTCGGATTTATAAATCTGTGGTTCAAATCCCGGTATTTTTATAACAAAAACGAACATTTTGAGGAACTTACCTTCTCTCTTGTTGATTTTTTTGGCATCCATTTTATTGGAAAGTTTTTCCAGATCCATTAGATCTTGTTCCAACTTTTCAACCAAATTATCTGAAAGAAAAACGGTACGAACAAATTCCAGTTGATATGGAGGTGGCTTGATTTTTCTAAGTTGGTGGGTGGAAGGTCGATGGTAGGCTGCGTGCATCCCCATCAGAAATAATTTTGAAAAAGGGGATGCGAATCGTGTATAAAATTCCTGTTCGAGAGTTTCTGTGTAACCTGTTTTAGTTTTCTTTTTAAAAAGCTTCAGAAATCCAATGATTGTATTAACTTACTTCCAGCCATTTCAAATTTTCAATTAAACTTTTTAAAAATTAAAGATTTCTCATATAAAACTTACTAATCAAGCAAATCAAGTTTCTAAAATTCAAAAACACCAATACGGGAGTAACTCTAACGCTCTAATTTCATACACGATACACAGCCCCTATATCAAAACAAATCAGAGGGGTTGCGTGCAGTCTTTGCCGATCTGTTGGCTCATAATTAACGTTAGATAGCCCTATCCTTTCAGAACTCACCTAATTTTCGAGGATGTGTCGAAACGACCATCAAAAGGAGAAGATACATCAGTTTTGGTGACATCTTGAATATGAATACAATTCAACTCCCAAAATTCTTCAAAATCTTCTAGAATATCAAAATATTATGTGCAGAAAAGATTTAAAAGATGATCAGTCTCTAGTTTATTTACTATAGACGATCCCAGCTGGTACACAACGTTTTTTCGACGTTTATCTAGCGTGCACAACGCCCATATAACGTTAGATGAACGTTGAAACAACGTTGCGTGCCAGCTGGGAGACGATGCTACACGCAGTGGATGGGATAGGCAAAGGTTTGCAAGCTCATAACTAAGCTCTTTTTGAGAGGTACCAAGAATTAAGAGATGCCAAAATTTCTTTTCAGTTTTCGTTTCCAAAAGTAACACCCCTGTGTCACAGACCCGGTGGCACCCCCACCCACTGGAAATATCAGTCCAAAATTTTTTATCCCCATTGGAAAAAATGCCTTTAAAAACTATCTCCATTAGAGGAAAAAAAACATTGTCATCCCCATTGTCTTTCATCCCCACTGGCTTGAAGATTCTCACAGGAGCTGTGAGACAGGGATGTAAAGCATCTTTCAGTCGCTTCGCTCAAATATTTCTATACGAACTATTTTATCAAGAAAGAGTGCCGAAAGCAAATTGTCTGTGAAAAAATAAAAAAAATACTCTGGATACCCTATCCACTAACGCCACAGGTTAGAGAAGTCATCACTAAAATAAAAAAGTAAGTCATTTGATATAGTCAAAATCTCGCAGACACTTTTTAATGATATACCTTATTACACGAACATATAACCAAGGAATTATAAGAGACACTGGATAAATGACTCGTAAAACGGTGGAGAGCGACCATTGTATTTTCTTTGTTTCAGAAAACAATTAATGTTCTAGCTATGTCTGCAAAGGACAACTGTCATGGCGGCTCAAATGTATCTGATTTTGAAAAATGTTTATTATTCTCATTTTAAAAAAGTTCTCTAGCATTTTCTTTTCGGACCTTTGCAGGGAAAAAACTTTGAAAGTAAGGCTAGAATACCCAGCCGGATACATTTGTGAAATCTAATGTGAAAAAAACATCATTAGACAAGAAAAATCAAACAAAATGCTTATAGTAACACGAGATATTCAATTGGGAATATCTTTCCAAAATTGTTACCACAAGAGCTAAAAGTAACAAACATTAGCCTTTAGCTTCTTGGTGTCACTGTGGTATGAAAATCTTTTGGTGGCACGTGGTGGCAAGGTGGTTTTTTTGTGGTTAAAGTTTGAAAATTTCCGGTGTCAACATTCAATTTCTTATACACAACACATCTTTTTTACCTTTCTCACAACTTGAAACGTCCTAACGACTGGCAATTAAATAGAAGAATCTGACTCTCACGGGAAAGTTTTAAGTCTCTTTTGGAAATTGGATGAGTGATTTTTTATAAAAAACGCAATTAAAATGTATCGAAAAATAATTTAATGGGGGAAGGAGAGTGAACAATAATATCATTACTGCGGACATAGCTAGAACGTAAGAAATCAGCAAAAATCTGTTACTTGTATATCCAGTGTATAATAAATCCTTGATATAACCTTATTACACTATTACTATGCAGTCATTTTATGAACACGAATGGAAAAATTTCGTGTGCATAGAAAACGACCCCCTTATTTAAAACCAGCCGTGGTATCCTTGAAAAAGCAAATAAAATTCGTGTTAATTTTTTGCGTGTTAATTTCAAGGCCGTTTAATACTTGACTAGTAATATTCGTGTAATAAGGTACACTCTTTGGGTGTCTTTCCCGTGGCGGCTTAAGCTAACAGGATTAACAGAGCGTGTAATAAAACGCTTAATAGTCCAAAACTAGTCATATAAGTTGTGGAAGTGGATTAGAAAATGCATGAAAAATACAAAAGATTCAACGATTTTTCTCCTATGTTGCTTTGGAAAATTTTTTTCTGAAAATGAAAAATTAACGTACAACCATCTCTTTTCATCCAGAAATTATATGAATAGTTTGGGCTATTCATACTTTTATGAAAAAGCTTAAACCATCAGTAGAAAAACACCCTTTGATAAAGATAACAACCTACACTCTTCTCACAACAAAATGACTAAATGACATTAAGATCGTTAGAATTTAAATATATAACCTTTATCAATTTGTACCTATATGTATAGTGCTGGTAAAAAGGTATTAATCGAAAACCGAAACACGTTTTTTATATAAGAACGAACTATATGAGAATATAAGGCATCGATAGCCAAAGTATTAGGAACAAGTTAGGAACATTTTATAAGGCTTTGTTGATTCTAAAACAGCAGATTTCTTAGGAAAAAGGGCAAGAATACTCAACAAATAATGAAGATAAGAACATTTTAAGAACATTTTCAGGCTTCAAAACCAAAAAGTTAAGAACATTTGAGGCCTTCAGAGATTTTAAAATTTCTTTTAAAAAGAATTTGATTTGCCTTCCCTTTATTACCTTTTGATTATCCTAATAGCTTTAAATATTAAAGCAGATTTAATACCAGCTATTTACTTTCGATAAATTATTTCAAATTAGTAAGTTACACCAACACGTTTATTCTTTCATTCTATAAGACCTACGCTAAATCTATTATAGTATCCCAGACGGCACACAACGTCAAAACAACGTCAATTTGACATTTATAACGTCCAAATAACGTTGATTGAACGTTAAAACAACGTTGTGTGACAGATGGGATGTATTTCCCCCGCATATACATATATATATATAATCATGTGTGCTGTTTTAGGACATAAAAACAAAAATAATGTTCCTTTTGACACAGAAAAGCTTTATTCAATAATGGGTTTCATGGGGCTACATTATACACCGAGGGTGGTTTTTCACTGAGACTGTCTGGCGAAAATCGATTAGCTGAAACAAAGAAAATTGATAGGAAAGCATTACTGACTCCCAAAACAGTTGTCAAAGCGTTTACAACCCTTTGAATTTGAAGAAAATTTTATTAAAAATCATCAACTCGCATATCAAGGGATTTAGAATTACAGCCTTCTAATGAACATTTCCCATATGACCAATTTTTTACAAAAGAATCCCACTGCACATTCTGCTACTTTTTATGGCAATCAATTCATTTATGCTGCCTTTTTCGCTTAATTGGTCATTAAGCCAAGAGAGGTCTACCCCTCTCTTGGAGAACAAAAGGTTTAATGACCAATCTTCATTGTATATTTTTTACAACCCTTGGAAATTTATGAAAAGGACCGTTGATGAGAACCACTTATCTATCTAGCGTAGTGAAAAGCACCCGTGGAGAACGCTAATACACAGGTTGCAAAATAAAAGTCTGAAGACAAATCACGCTTTAACTGGAAATTATTATGTGCTTGCGTTGTGACATGACATTTAGTTCTGATTGGTTCGAATTTGTTGACACTAAAGTTATCAGCTGTAAATTGTAAAGCAAGTAACATGGGAATAAAACCACGTGAACTTTTTCGAGCAATCACATGTTTTGACTGCATTGATATAAACTTGCAATCCGTGTATTCAGCACAACGCAAAGGTTAAAACCAAAGTAAGAATTCATTTTTTTTCCGAATGATTATACAAGTAGAGCTTATTATGTATTTTGCATTCTAATTCTTTTTTAGCTCTCCATAGTATACTTCTATTTAATTTTATCCTCATTATCCTTGAGGAGAATGAAACGTGATATCATTTTGCAATACATTTATCTTTGATAAAAGTTGTTACTATGGGAACCACTCCTACAGTATTATCCTAGCTGACACACAACGTTGTTTCAACGTTCATTTAACGTTATATGGACGTTGTGAGCATTAGATAAACGTTGAAACGACGTTGCGTGCCAGCTGGGATACTTCTTATCTGATATTCCGATGGCGGATTGGCGGCCGCCCACGCTAAAGCTCTAAAGGGAGCGGGCCAATTTCCCATCGGAGAGGAATGATAGTCGGCCTTTGATGTGCCGCACCCTCAGTCGGGTTCAACAGCCCTTGTGCGTAAACCTATAAATATTTCGGTTGGACCCGCCAATCCCCGAAAACGAGGGCTGGGTTACCAGACCTCCCGCTGCAAAATTCTTGACGCAGTCTCGCAAAATTCCGTAATGTAAACCTTCCAGATGTTGAAAATTTTCCCGATCTTTAGAGCTTTAGCGTGTCGGATAAAAATTTCACCATCTGGGTGCCAGATAAGGATACTTCATGTTGAGTTTGTTTTCAAAGCGGAAAAGTGTAGGTAGAAAACATCTCTTGATAAAAGAGAGAAACAAGACAAAAGTTCATTAGGGCTAGAGTAGAATCTCTAATCTTTCCCCCAGGCAAGAAAAGGTAAAGCCACTTATTTCCCATCTATAACGTGCCTAGAACGCGCCATAATCATGCACTCTCAGTTTTAAAGGTCTTTATTAAGACCTTTTGGGTGTATCAGGTAACGATCCGTTATCGCAGAACGTTTTGGGTCTTGTTCTAAATCAGACCTTAAGGTCTTGATTTTAATAAGACCTTTATCGCGCCCAATAGAGACTATTCTAGATCCCGAAAGAGACTTCAAGGGTTCTGATTCTATCATACCTAAAAGGTCTTATTTTAAACGAGACCTTTCGAAAAAAGTCCGTTATCGCAGAACGTTTAGGGTCTTGTTCTAAATCAGACCTTTAGCGCGCCCAATAGAGACTATTCTAGATCCCGAAAGAGACTTCAAGGGTTCTGATTCTATCATACCTAAAAGGTCTTATTTTTAAACGAGACCTTTCGAAAAAAGTCCGTTATCGCAGAACGTTTGGGGTCTTGTTCAAAATTAGACCATATTAGTGCCTAAAAGAAACTATGTTTAGTTCTCGTTTTTGAAGGTCTGTAATTTTCAAAAGGCCTAAATTGCCGAAACAAAACCTAACAATAATTAAGAGAAGAAGAGAATAAAAATACTCAGCAAGAATCTCAATCTAAAAGATATATTATACCCAATAGGATTTCTAGATATTTTTCTAACAAATATCCATTATATTATGTATATAATAGTTCTTTGATATCGAAACGTGCAAGAGATGTATTGTACGTGTCCAGTTTGTTCATGACAATGATGATGATTCACGACAAAGTCTAGCTGTTTATGTAAGTACGACTGTAAACCAGATTGTCAAACAAACGTCCGTGTCCAAGAGTTGAAAATTGAATAGACGTTTGTTGGTGACGGTGACACAAAACTTTAATGAACTGGATAGTTGCGTGCTAACATGAAAGCTGGATAGTTGCGTGCTAAAAAATTCAAGAGAAGTGAGATAAAGATCACAAAACTGGTTTTTAGGCCTATTACTTCATCGAAATGTCATTTAGAAAATTTGAAAAATTCTTTACTTTTGATCCAGCTCTTCAAAGTTTTCCAGAAAAAAAAACAAATTGGGCAAAGATACAGTATATTCAATTCTTACCTCAGCAGAGAGTCGATTTTGTTCTGGCCATACTTTAAACAAACGTTTAGAAAATGTGATGGTGGGATTTACAGCGACAGTGACATGGGCTCTCATGATGTTGGGTTAGATTCTCGTTAATGTCGAAGCTGAAAAAAATAATATAATAAAGATTTAAAAACGAATATTGTACAAAAAATAAATAAAATTTCGTAAAAGCCTAGCTAGTAGGATCAATAAATACAAGCACAAAATTCGATCGAGCCTCGCCAAAACTTTCCATGGGTGTATTTGCAACAATAAAGCTCCATGTTTGTGGAAGAAAAAAGGATTCATCCGATCAAAAGATATATAGCTCCAGTTGACAAAAAAAGGATTTTAAGAAATTTTATTACGTGAAGATTGTGTTACTTACCTTTTTTTCTTTTTGCTCTTTCAGACCGTCTTCACCCTTTTGGCTCCAAAATTGTTTTGATTTTATTTTTGCACTTTGATCCCATTTTGAACTTTTCGAATTTCGAACGACGTTCGAAACATTCGAAAATTCGAAAGAAGTCGTTACACTGCTCTAGATTTTTTAAAGCGCGCGAAATCGAGACCTTTAGAGGTCTTCATAAAAGCCCTTTTTATTGTGTCTATTGGATGTTCACTATCGTGTCTATTGAAAAGGCTTGTAAATGGCAGACCTAAAAAGGTCTTGTTTCAAACCAGTGAGCCTTTAGAAGTCTTGAAGGAGACCTTTTTGGCGACCTTTTACAGCGCGCGAAATTGAGACCTTTAGAGGTCTCCATAAAAGCCCTTTTATCTTGTCTATCGGATGTTCACTATCGTGTCTATTGAAAAGGCTTGTATCAGGCAGACCTAAGAAGGTCTTGTTTCAAACGCGCGATTGAGACCTTTAGAAGTGTTGAATAAGACCGTTTCCAAGAACAGACCATGAAGGTCTTATTTCGAAAATACAAAGGAGACCTTTTTGGTGTAAAGAACAAGACCTTGCTTGAATGGAAACCTTGCAAGGTCTCAATCGGCCACACAAGAGTTTCAATTCAGACCTTACATGATATACTGACATCTAAGTAAAAATTAGACCGGCTAAGGTCTCAAAACTAAACCTAAAATGTTTGAATTCAGACTGATAAGGTCTTTCTTCAAATTAGCATCTAAAAGGTCTCATATAAAACCCTAAAAACTGAGAGTGTGACGACGGATTTATCTAGCAGTTCTTTTGTTTTGAAAACTACATTGTATGAAATTTAGCAATATATGTTACTTTTACTTTGTGTATAAACCACACGCGGGCGTTCTGGATCCTGGATGGGAAATAAGTGGTTTTATTTCACATCCCCGAGTCTCTAGTCTAGCCCTTCAGGCTTGGAAGTCAATGCGAAAATCTTTATTGCCCTCTTTTATAGGAGTCTTTCGTCTACAAGCTATGTTCTATCTATATAATGAAAGCTCTGTGTGGCTGTCTTTAGATTTTCTCTAGCAGTCTTTAGATTTTCTCTAGCAATTTTAGCCTAACCGTATATCTTTTTCCGGGGGTTATTTTTTCCAATATTTTTCAACTATTCTCATTAAAAATATCTTAATCAATACACATCCTGGTTAGTTTCTTGAAAGTTGATTAAAACTTCGAAATGATGAACAATGGATAATTGAAATCGATAACATTCCTCTCAGCCCAACTTTTGAGTAATTGATATAGTGCAAGTAATCAATTTTTTTATTTAGAAATTATTTGGGAATTTCAAAGCTGCCTTCCTTTAGTACTTTATTACGTATATTTTAGATGGTGAGAAAGTCGTCTGGGACCGCTAGTTCAATTTAAAGGGGGAAAATGCACAAATCTGTGCATTTTTGTCTTCGAGAATGTCGTTGAAAAAATTGATGATTTTTTGTTACCATTCAATGATGATATATACATCGTCTTGCTGATAAGAATGAGTTTTAAAACTTGAGGAAACTTTCAAAACTGTGCATTTACCTTGGACATGAAAAAACACATTTCAAATAATTTAATAATTAGTTCCAATGTTGTAATTGACCTCTACAGAAAACAGATTTTCTCAATTGATTAGAATATTTGAATTGCTTCATTGCATTTAATCAAGCATCATCAGCTTGTTTCCGTGTAATGACGTCAGAAAATTCGATGAAACTGTTTGTCTAAGCAACTGAAATGAACAAGATATAAAAGAGTTTGAGTGGTACTATAAACATTATAAAGTGAAATCAACAAGTTCTGCATACAAACAATTTCATTATATACATTATATGGGAAACTGTTTGAAATTGCCACCGTTTCATGGGCCAAGCTTCCAATCTAATAGCACAGGACATAACTTACCAAATAACAGAAGATACAATCCTGAAGTATACATGAAGAATGTGTAAATATCAACAATGATGTCAATGGATCCCATGGATTACAGACAGTAAACTTTTCCCAAGATATAAACTTGCACCAAGTAAGGTTTGCTCCAGATGTAGACTTGGGCCAAATAATGTCTGGCCCGGCCATAGACTTGGACCAATTAATGTCTGGCCCGGCCATAGACTTGGACCATATAATGTCTGGCCCGGCCATAGATTTGGACCAAATAATGTCTGGCCCGGCCATAGACTTACACCAAATGAAGTTTGCCACAGCTGTAGACCTGGATTAAATGAAGATTTCACAAGATTTAGACTTGAGTGAAGTATCAATGCAAGAACTGATTGATGCACAAAAAGGATTCCGTACGCCAAAATTTGGAGTAGGACTGGGAAATCTTCCAAATTATGAGGACGCAATTGACCAAAACTTTCAAAATTACAAACATTAGCCAAGAAATCAATGAAGGAGGCAGTACAAGACGGTTTAGTTTTCAGAAACCCAAATTTTCACATGGTAGAGACCGCATAATATGACTGGTAATACCGTCGGACTTGGAGGAGCTCCACATCCTCATAGAACAGGACAATCACATAACAAGAGATGGATCAGAGTCAAAGGACCTTTTAAAAAAGACCTTAATACCCCAGACGGCACTCAACGTCAAAGCAACATCCATGTGACATTCATAGCGTCCAAATAACGTTATTTGAACGTTGAAACGTTTTGTGCCAGCTGGGACAGTATTATTACACCCAAAAGAAATATGTATTCTATATATTTTTATGTTATAACTGCTAGTATCAACTAATTCTCAAATGTTAAATACATACATAGCAAATTAAAACCTTTCAATCCATATGCTTAAAGGTTTTGTTTTTAAATAGGAGTGATATCATTTGCTTACTCATCAATTTTAATTCAGAAGCTTTTTCACTTTGAATTGACACGGATGTGGAGCAAGATTGGCCAGAAAGGGAAAAGAAAAACATTTTTTGCTTGGCAGACACTGTCCCAACATGAAATATGTGTCTGATATGAAACAAGAACACTTATGTAAAAATAAAACATTTAAATCATCATTTTAACATTTTGACATGATTTTTTTAAGATTATACTTTACAGTGTGTCCGTAAAAATCGCAATTAAAAGTTTGGAATTATTACAATAACATGGAGTTTATTTGACCAATCAAAGTTATCTTTAATTTTCTCAAGCAATCAGCCTTTTTCTTAGGTTTCGTGCTACTTTTACAAGCTATTTCTCATTGGATTTTAAGGGGGAAATGTATTTATGTGAAGGTTTTCCTTCACGAAAGACGTAGAAATATATTTTCATCATTCAATTGACTTGCGGAGAAGAGTGAGCTGTATATATCCCAGCTGGCACACAACATTACATTGTTTCAACGTCCATCTAAAGTTCATAACGTTCATATAACGTTATATGAACGTTAGAACAACGTTGTATGCCAGCTGGGGAGCTGTATAATTTAGACGGATTCGACAAAATCCAGTTAGGTACTATCTTCAAGCAAACCTGAAGCAAGCTGCCTGTTCCTAACTGACAAAAATTTCACCCAGAAAATAAAAAGCTATGTGCAGGATCAAAACGGGAAATATTTGAAGACTTTAAGCTATCACTTGAGGTGTTACTAAATCATCCTGTACATAATCTTTCTACCATTTCTCAGGAAAAAATGGTTGATCGTGGGTGAAAATGACGTCACATGGAATCGGTCTATACCTCTTGTGAAGCGTATTTTCGCGCAGTCGAAGATAGAGCGAAAATTAGTTTCTCCGCGATCTCATACTCAAATAGTAGGGCGTCGGGGCGTGATAAGGAACGGGTGGTTCGGCGTCTGAGAGATCTGGGTCAGAGTACGCATGCTCAGAAGAGACATGCGAGGGTTTTAAAAATGGTAGATTTTTTCCAAAACAACATCTCGGGTCGAGGACGGACTCTGGACATTAACCTTACTTACATATACCTTATAATTTCTTTCATGTGATGTGACGACGATAAACGGGGAAAACAAGACACGAAGGCCGTAGCCGATACAGCAAACGACTAACGATCAGATGGGCGAATCGGATATACGAAACCAAACGATACGCGAGTCATCACCGGAACTTAGACTCCAAACGATACGATAATATACCGGAATGTGGACAATTGAGGTTCAATATTACCACTAAACAAACTATTGAGATATTGTTAATTACAAGAGACTTAAGAATAGTGCCTTAACCCTCGAGGACGCGACCGTGCATTGGGACGAGGAATATGTATTTCCTCTCATGAAGGGGTTTGTGGCGCAATCGGCCGGTTCGCAATCACTATTCATTTTGATGAAACAACAATGACATTCAAGCTAGAAAACTTTTTATGCTGTATTCAACGAGCAAATGCCTTGTATTTTATTCGCTGTCCAGAGTGCTGACAAAAGAACCCGAACATACCAACATTTAAAGAAAACACTGTGTCTTTTCTCCTTGTGGGTAAGGGTGAGTTTAAGGGTACTGTTGGGAGTTACTATGGTTCAGAGTTAGAGGAGAACTGTACATAACTAATGAACTGGTTGGAATTATACGTTCTATTGCCATAATTATGACCTCATAGTTTTGATTTCATTTTTCATATTTCTTGTCATATATATTTTTGGTCCAAACAACTCTAGAAAAAGTATTAATTGAATGAATGACCTTTATGTCCAACTTGGGAATTTAAGACTTCCTTTCTATTGTTGTTGTCTTTGCAAAAATTATATCGGAATGTTCCCCTCTTTTCGTGTCATTTTAAGGTTACAAAAACAGTAAATATTCTAAAAACCGTAAACATATAGACTACGCATGACTTCAATTCATCCCAGTCTTTTTTCCGCCGTTTTATTACGAATACGAATAAAGGAAGTTATTGTCGGTGTAAATATTTCTAAACTGTTTTAATATAAGATGACAATTTCGAGGTCAGATTTTTTTTCATTAAATATTTAAAATTTAACAACAATAAAGCCAGGTTATATTGATTGAATATGCTCGCCACATGATACCTGTAAAGATTCGCTGTCGAAATTATTATCACAAAACCTGAAGAGCCTCATATGAATTTGTGTCAAAACAAATTTAAAAATAATCAAAATGAAAAATAATTCTGTCCCCAGCTGGTACACCACAACGTGGTTTCAACGTTTATTTAACGTTCACAACGTCCATATAACATGAGATGAACGTTAAAACAATGTTGTGTGCAATGGTTGTGTGCCAGCTCGGTCAGTTATTATGGATTGGATGATTATTTATTTATAAAATAATTTTCATGTATCAAATGTTGAAAAGTAATTTGATAATTTTTTTCGTGAGATTTTATCACAATGATGTACAGTAGGATTTAGGAATGATGATTATTTTGTTCATTTATTGCTTTCAAATCGCTCTGGTGAACAGTTTTCACTTCCATCCTTACAAGGACACCAAAGTTTCCACAGGAAGTCAGATCTCGAAACCAGGGATATCTGTAACGCAATGTTTTTATGGATGTTTGACGGTAACACGATGTCAAGGTGTGAATTATCACCCTGGCAATCAACATTGTTTTTTGGTTAGCGAAGTTGATGATATCGAAAGTCAATTGCAAAATGATGCAGGATGGATCTTTTATGAGAAAAAAGAGCAAATAAAAAAAGTAATGAACGTTTTTTTTATAAGAGCGTTCAAATCTTTTGCTTCCTTTCGATCTTCTACTTAACTTTTTGAGTTTCAAGCCTATGAATATGTTTTTAAATTGTTAAAATTCTCTACATTTCGTGAATGTTTTAGAGTTAAAAAAGTCTTACTCGGGGGAGTACTACCCTCGCCGACTGACGGGGGTGCTCCACTGAGGTTCGAAAAATGGACCCTACGTGGGACTAAAATTCCAAAATGTTCTCAGATTTTCTACTTTTTCCCCAAATCTTCCAAAAAAAGGCACCCTACGAGTGACTGATTTTTCTATTTTAGTGTTTTTGTGACCCTACCTGGGACTCGTGGAGATTAAAAAAGGTACCCTGGCCAGCGGCGCATCCCCGTAACCTGCTGCGCAGACCTGCCTGAATGATAGAAAGGTGCCCAGTAGTAAAACTCCAAATTAATTCGCTAGAAGACAGAACCAAGTAAAACAGGGCCAATTTTGGAGGCTCTTGGATCACTCGTTGACCAAAAACGGTCAAAAAACGATCAAAATCTTAAAAAAGTGGATTTTTGTCATTTTTTTTGATTTTTTTTTTTTAAATCTCGCTGAAAAGACTCATTTTTTATTTATTTTTTTTGCTTGACCCTGAAAACCAATCCAATTCCTACGAGTTAGACCAAAAATGACGATTTCTAACACAAACTGGGCATTACAGGAGCACTTCACCCTCCTATATAGCCCATGTCTAGTACGAGACAGGGGTGTTTCTAATTTGCAATTCGTTTTTCATATTACTAGATTGATGTACCTTTTACAAAGGATGTTAACATTGAAGGAGGTTAGTATTGTTCCATTCTCACGAGTTTGTGGATATTTCCGTATTGTAGAAACCGTTGTTACCTTGGGATTTCGGCCCGGGGGGGGGGCACTCGATTTCTAAACGAAGGAAAACCCTTACAGTACAGCTTTTTAGCAATGAAGGTACCCTTACAGTGTATTTTATCAAAAATTACAGAGTAGTTTGATTTCATATCTTATTTTACTGAAGCCACCTGAAAAAGAGCCTCAGATGTTGACACAATGTGCAAAACAAATCAAAATGGGTGCGAGTCAAAACTATAAAGATACATCAGATTTTTACTGTCAGAATTGCAATTGGTGTTGGGCAAACCATATAAGGGGGGTACTCCAGGATTTCGAAAAACTTGCAAAATCTATTTGGTATTCCAGAATCTAAAAATGTTTCCGTTTTGGAAATAGACCTATTTTTACGTCGAAATCTTGATGAAGGGGACATGTATTTTTAAAATTGGTAAATTTTGAAATTTGGTAAAACGGCTCCAAACCAAAGCTAAAACATTTGAAGCTAAAACATTTTTAACCAGAATTTAGGAAATCCTTTGGTATCCTCTATTTCAGGAACATGAAATATCGGGAGTTTTTTATATCGGTTTACACGTTTTAAGAATATTTTTAGATCCTGAGGCGAGAAAAGAATGTTGATCTCCTCCATCTCAAGATCAATAGCAATCGTTGGTTTGGGGTTCACATACCATTATCAAAATAAACTTCCCAGAAGAAAAGATTTTCCTTCCAGTGTTCTAATTTTTTTGGGTTTGGACCATCGAATAGATTCCCAGCTGGCACACAACGTTGTTTCAATGTTCAAATAACGTTCTTAACGTTCATTTAACGTTATTTGAACGTTGAAACAACGTTGTGTGCCAGCTGGGTTATTGCATCTTTCGAATTAGAATTAGAATCATCCTGTACCATTATTTCCGATCATCTAATTATCAAATTCGATTAACACACCCCTGCATTACAGACCCACTGGGCCCACTAGAAAAATTGGCAAAAATGTTCATCCCCGGTGGGAAAATACACTGGAAATTTCAGCCCCACTAGGAAAATGACATTGATTTCATCCTCATTGGAGATTCAATGTTTAAAAATTGTATTCGAAAACCATCCCCGCACTGAACCTTGGATGGAATAATAGAATTTCTATCTCCATTGGGATTTCGATAGGAATTTTTATCCCAACTGAAGAAAAAAGTTCCACTGGGGTAATGTGAGACAGGGGTGTATTAACCCATAGTATAAACTTAAATTGGCTTACTATGCCTATATTATTGACCCTGTACTTGCAGGGGCTAATAAATAAAGCATATTTTTCCACTGCATGAAAAGTTGTCTTCTCTAACGCAAGATATATGACGAAAAGTTAACTTTTCTCTCAATTTTCTTGTTTTGAAATCATTGAATTTTCTTCTGTGCGAAAACAAGTAACAGTGAATCTTCACTATTTCTCGAAAAGCTTAAATTTTCTAAATATCGACATAATTAACTTTTCGATGTACAAAATGATTACATTTTTAGCCACGAAAAGTACTACTTTTCTCTGAAGTAAAAATATTAGAATTTCTCCACACAGTGAAGATTTACTTTTACTTGTTTTCTTGTCCATGGAAATTTTAAATTCAAAATTGAGAAAAGACGAACCTTTTTTGTAAAAAAAATAACAAAATTCTTTTAATGAAAGGAAAGATTAACAATTTATTATTTACGCATTTTCGAAAAGATGCAGATGTCTAGACCAGAAATAACCAACGTTTCGTTATTGGGAATATATATTCTAGCTTAAAAAAATACTTGATCCGCCTCATTTCATAACATTGAAAAGGTAAAAAACTTCTAATATGGAAACATTAAATTTCTGGTTACTGTAGCGACAATTAGACGCGAGATTAAATTCGATAAGATATTGAATTATTAAATATTCTTGGATGATTTTCTTCTTTAAAATTAAAGTCAATATTAAAAAAATCATATTAATATCTATGTACTCATAATTCTTGTGCTAAAAATCTAAAGTATGCCTTATTTACATAAAATGACATAAATTAATAAGATAATGTAAGATAATAAATCATGATATATAATTTTTAAAACAATGGCAATAATTGATGTGGTATAGAAAGAGCTTATAGGGTTGGGGGGATATTTCTGACAAAATTTGACATTGTAAAGCATTTTTCGAATTTAAGAAATAAGATTTATGTTACGGTTCAAGAAATTGTATTGGCATAAAAAATGATGAACTAATTAATAAAAGAAGTACAACAATTACTCCTTCAGTTGTATATCGTGCCTCTTTTCCCGAGGGTTCTACGATTCTTCGTTCGTTGAAGCATTGAAGTCCTTACTTCTTTTTCTTAATACCATTTATTTCTTGGTCTTCTGATGAGACGATGTTCATTTTGTGATAAGTTTTCTCCACACGTCTTTGACATTGCACAGACTCGGCTCCCACCGCCGAGCTCGCGATACGTTTTTCGACTTTCTGTAGAGAGAAAATGATAAAAATTATACTCTACTTTTTAAACAGGATTATCAAACAGATTAATTGTCCATTTATTTTTATTGAAAATTTATTTGAACTTTAAATTGAAAATAACTAGTAAAAATCCAAAATGACTTGAAGATTACAAAAAAACATAATAGCAAGAAAGAAATTACGCGTTTTAGACAGGTTATTTCAAAAATAACTTGAACGAGTGAGTACTTACATGATCATTGCATGGCCTCTTTAGTATTATTGACGCATATTCATCGCCAAGTCTTTACTTGTTTCACTGTAAAGTTCGTTTGAAAGCATATTACAAGATTTCGTGACAAATCAAATTTCTTTCCCTCTTTTAATTTCTGCCAATTAAAATCTCTTTATCAACATTTTTCTATAAGAGACTTAATTGGACTGCAATTGAAAATATCGTAATTTCTCCACAATTATAAATGTGTTAACACAGGGTCCCAAAGGGAATGGTGTTGTTCAGTTCAAACAGTTAATTGTAATTTTTTGATGAAACCGCCGAACAAATTTTTCAGCCTTTGAAATATCGCCAAAAAAGAGAAACTACGAATCGTTCTTTTCTTCCATCAAGTTAAAGCATTCGAGTTTAATTTTAACAAGTTTAATTAATTGAACTGTTTTAAGGAGCTCTTCATACACACCACTGCCCCAAGTTTGCGAGAATTAGTTAACGCAAAAACTTAATACTACACTTTTTTTTATAAGAACAAACTATATAAGAACATAAGGCTTAAAAGGCCAAAATGTTAAGAACAAGTTAAGAATATTTCAAGGCTTTGGGAACTCAAAAACACCCGATTTCTTACGAAAATGGCCATAAATACTCATAAAATGGGGGGATTTCTTTTTATATACATTCCTGATTCGTTCTGTATGTAAAACTCGTCAAACTCACTGACCATAAAAATTATTTTTGGCTGATTTGCAAAATATCTAATACATCCAAAAATTTTATGCTATCTATAATGTAAAATACAGGCTTAAATGCAACCTACTAGCCGTAAGCAAAGCGTCACAAACGCTGCGAGGCCCAAAACAGTGAATCGCTATACATTCAAAAAACTCAAACGAAACAAAGGTAGCTGTCGAAGGATTATACTATTTTCATTTTATGAAAGAATGCCTCAAATAAATTGTTCTTCTTTCCTTCTACAAAACACCCTTGCATTTGATTCAAATATATAAGGAGTAAAAATTGCCTCGCATTACATTTGTCAACTATAATGAAGTAAATCGAGATTAAGACTTAAATAAAAGATCTTTGAAAGATTTTGAAAAGTTTTGCAAGTTTTACAAAAACACAAAATTTTAAAAATAATCTCAAAATGGAATGAAATGAAAGCTTTAAGTCATGGATAATGAATTTGAAGAAAATTAATTTGAGCATATCCAGTTTCCAGCCCTTAAAACAAAAATCGTTTCTAAACATCTCCTATTAGTCTAGTTGTAGAAAATCTGGTGAAGATGCTAAAGCACAATGCTTCAAAGCCAAGAAGGGGAAGATTTGTAAAGCTTTTTTAGTAGATTGACAAAATGTATAGAAAATATTTTAAACTTTTAAACTAACACGAGTAAACTTATCGATGAATAGATTTTACCGGTATTTTTGTAAAGATTAAATATTTCCAAGAATAAATTCAGACGAATTTTCAGCTATAGCCTCACCTAAAACTTTTATGTTAATAATGAATTAATGAGTTAATAATTTTATGTTTATGCGTATAAAATCAAAAAAACAATTTTGCATACAATGCATTAAAATCAATAAGTAATTGAAGAGGGAATCTTCATACACAACTATTTACTCAACTCCATTGAGACACCCCTGTGTCAAGACCCGCCGCTGGATAAACAATTCTTTCAAAATCCCAATGGGGATAGAATTTATATACTTTTTGAGTTCAAAAATATAGTGGGATAGTTTTGAACGCAATTTCTTAAATATAATTTTTATATGGGGATGAATTCAAAGTCAATTTCCCAGTGGGGCTGAAATGATAGGGTATTTTTCATCAGAGGATGAAGTTTTTGCTAAATTTTCCAGTAGGTTGTGGTTCCATGTGGGAAAAAGTTCCACAGGGGCTGTGAGACAGGGATGTATTGAGTTTCTTTAAAAGTAGTGATACAAATTTTACCAAATTTGCCTACAAATGATGCAAATAATGCTGAGGTTGCGCGAAGTGTGGTTGCGCGAAGTGTGGTTGCGCGAAGTGTGGTTTGCACTTTCAACAGTTGTTGATCTGACTTAATTGTCAAAATTAAAGATTTAAAAGAAAAATCTAGAATTTGAAAAATCTGTAAATCATAGAGTACAAAGAGAGCTAATTACACCCCTGTCACAGTGTTACAGCCCCGGTGGAGCTTCTCCCACTATGGGGATGAAAGTTTATACAGTGCAATTTCTAAGCGGAGACGAAACAAAGTAAAAGATGTAGGACATTTCTTTCTCCTTTCGCCTTAAAACTTCTAATTCTAAGGTGCGAAAAAGAAAAGCGGCACCTAGTCATCACGCTAACAGGCACAGGGGTCATTGGACATTATAATATTTTTTAATTAAAAAATAATCTTGTCAATCAAGAGATCAATCCTAAAAAACACATTCTCATCTTGCTCCCATAAAATTGAAATATTTATTTTACTTTTGCCAAATCAGCTGCAAGAAAATCTGCTCCTTACTTTTATCCCGACGTAGAGATTATAATGTTCTTAAAAAACGAAATTATGACCTTTTTTTATTGTATTTGATGATTGTATTTTCGATAAATTTGGCATGAAAATTTGATATTTTCATGAAAAATATTTTCGTTTAAATTTCAAGACGAAAACTTTATATTTTCTTGAAATACAAACGAAGAAAAGATAGTCAATCTGGAAACATGAAAGATTTCCTTTTTAATGAAAAACGACAAAAGAAATTATCCACCTTTTCGAAGCAAGAAATATTTAAAGATTATCTTTTTTCTAGAACTTAAAGAAAAAGAATCTTTTCTTAAAACTGTAAGGAAAAATCGATATTTCCGCAATCGTACGTTCGAAAACATTAAGTTTTCAAGGACAAGAAACTGGAAAGACATATATTTCATGCAGTGTTCTTAGTTAGGTGTATACAAACGAATGTAGAATAAATAATGTTTGATGTTTCGTCGCAATAGCATTCAAAAGTAATTCTACTTATTTTGAAAATTTTAGAGTTCTACCCCAACTATGAAAAACTACTTTGGAAGATACCTGAATTCTCAACAGCATGGTCAATGAAGTTCAAAATCAAAATTAAGGAGCAGCCAGCTTTTGACGCCAAATTGTTCACGTTCCAAACAGACGCCAGGAAATCCATTTTCAGTATCATTATTCTAAAATTTGATGATTCGACAGAGAATATTATCCAGGCGAACTTGACAACAAATGATGGAAGTGTGGTAGCTCTGACATTGAAGAAGAAACATTTCGTAAAAGCGATCAGTGAACAAAATTGGATTTCCGTTCATTTCAAAATGATGAAAATGGAAGGTATGTTTCCCACCTTGCACACAATGTTGTTTCAACGTTCATCTAGTGAACATTAGATGAACATTGAAACAACGTTGTATGCCAGCTGGGTTGAGAAAACTTATTTAAATTTATTTTCGGTGGTCTTGTTTTTACCAAGAGCCAATTCAACGGCCCCTTCTTAGTTTTAGACCAGTATTTGGTGAAAGGCTTGATAATTAAGAGGTGCTATCCTAACCTTCGCCTAGACGATGTTATTAGGGAGGTTAAGTTTCAAAGATAAATCAACGCGACGAACGGACGGGTTTTGACTCGCAACCTGCAGTAAACATGTGAATCTGCATTTTCTAGAATCCAGGCTAAAACAGCTTAGAACGAATAACCGTGAAAATCTTTGTTGTTAAACAAAGAAGATATAACATCTACTTTGCTACCCTTACCATCTTGCAGAGAAAAGGTCCGTTCGCCGCGTAGATTCATCTTTGATACTTAACCTCCCTATTGTCTGTTACAGTGATAGCAGAGGCAGGCAAATATGGTGGTATGGCGTTATGGCGGTATATGGAAAATAAGTCGGTGGGAGAGTTACTTACTGGAAAGAGTTGACCAAAATATTGTCCATAGTGGAAAATTATACTCCAATTTTTTATCCCAATGAAATGCCTTATTACGTGAATATTGAGACGTCTAATTAACACGAATTGAGAAATTTCATGTTAAACCCCTTTAATTAAAATGACCCTTTGTGTCCTCTTGATAAAGCAATAGAATGTGTGTTAATATTTTGCGTGCTAATTTCAAGGCCGTTAAAAACTTCCAAACGAGCTTCTATACTAATCATGTAATAAGGTGATAAACAAATACTCACTGCAAAATATTGTGCTTCTTTTTCTATGTGCCCACTGAATTTTCTATCTTGAAGACAAAATAGACTCCAAATCTATAAGTCATAAAAAAGCATGTGTAACTCAATCTCCATCGAATTCCAGTCCGTTAGTTTTGCCCTCCCCCCCCCCCCCACATGCCCCAAATTCCTGTGGGGTGTTCATATATAATAGAGTGTCTATAAAGAGCGGACGCACTTGGGGGTCGCATGTATCGAAATAGTGACGCAGTTTTTATTACCGTCAACACACCGACACTAAAATGCTAGAATCCATATTTTGTCACCACGTGGCCTGTTTGACACCGATATAGTGTCAATTCTTTTTTTTCAAACATATATATATATATAAACCACCGACAAAAAAGGGTTAATATGGCCACACCGTCAAACACGTGCATCCACCAAAAGTAAAAGTCATTGGTATTTTTTTTATAAACTTTGGCCTTTCACAGCTGTCACCACAACCTTGTTTAAACGTTTATCTTATGTTCTATGGACATTGTGAGCATTCGATGGACGTTGAAACAACGTTGTGTACCAGCTGGGTTTAGTAATAGAGAATAAGGCATTTATTAGTAAATATTTTTCATATTTTTTTCAAAAAGGTTCGAATTACCGCCTGTATGCGTTTGTCAATGAATCCAACAGCCCATTGATCTTGGTTGACAGAATTGACGTTGAAAAGCCACAAACAGTAAAAGAACAGCTCCGGCTCTACCATGACTCTGAACCAAACAGTCGACCAAAAGTATTGTTGAAAGATTTCAAGTTTGAACAGTTCGGTAAGTATGTCTTAAAATAGGAGTGGGCTATATACAGGGCGATTTTTCAAGAAATGTCAAACTAAATTTTTTTAAGTCTAGACAGGATCAAATAGCATTGTTGAACAAAAATGAAGAAAAAAAATGTGGGAAGCTTTTTTGTAGATTAAGATTTGTGTCCTCAAATCAATATTTTTCCATCTACTCAACTACCCAAATTATGTTGGAAATGAGACACACCATGATTGAATTCCGCTCAAATTTGGCACATTCACTTCTCAGGGACAGAAATAAAGTATATCAAAACATTTATTCGAGAAATATAATTTTGGACATTTTGGGCGTAGCCCAAAGGCTTTACGCAGGCAAAAAAGAGAAAGGCTTGACTATAAAGGTGAGAAAACATTCTTTCCTGCTTAAATTTGGCATATTACCTCTTCAGGTGAAGATTTGTCAGTGTAAACTTGACAACCTTTTATTTCTATGATCTTGAACAACAGAAAATCCATCAAAATTTATGTTTGTGAATTGTAAGCACTTCTTTTATATCTGAAATAATGTAAATTCTCGTAGAACTGCCGACAATTTGCTCTATGTGATAACAACACTTTCCTTACCCAGCCGGCACACAACGTTGTTTTAACGTTCATCTAACGTTATATGGACGTCGTGAACGTTAGATAAACGTTGAAACAACGTTGTGTGCCAGCTGGGTAATTTAGCACTACCTCAGTGAAGTCCAGAAGACGTAAAAAGGGATCTGAAAGCGGAAAATTGAAACTTTTACATTAATTTCGACTCTTAAAGGCTTCAAAACTGTTCTTGGATCAAGAATAACAATTTCTAGAGGGAATTTCAATTGAATTATACGATTTATGAATGAGCCCTAGCCCGTCTATATTTCGTCCCCTTTTTTTACGGACATCGAAACAATTATTTACGAAATAACGAATTTACTTTGGGAAATATTCTCAGAATTCGTCATGATAGATGCCCTTTTTGCCATTTTTGGAGTTTGGCAACGCCCTAAAAACGTCTGATAATGAAAACTTTTAAATAATACTGACAAAATGCTATTATTGTTATTCAAGGAGGACTTGTACCAAATTGCAGCAAAATTGAATGATTTTTAAGGTTTTCAGGTCAAATTGGGAATATTTTTGTCATACTTTATATGAGTCTAATAGGGGGCCAGAAAAGGGGATCCCACATTTTTTATATTTAAAATATCTCAAAAATTCTTTTTGATCCTGCCTAGATATGCAATACGGAGCTAAAAAAAATTTAGTTTGACATGATTTGTAGACTGGAGTCGTTTATAATGCGTGTAATACTAATAATACCAATACTAATAATAATAATACGGGGTTTAGTTTGTATAAACGACTGGAAGAATCCGGTGTTCCAGCCTTATAGATACAGGGGCTAGCTACGCAGAAACTTGCGTAGCGAGAAAACAATATTTATCAAGCAACAACAAAATCTCAAAACGAAATCAACTCAAATGAAAAACTTTCAATACACAAATCCACACATATTTTTTTTCTCAAGAATTATTTTGAGCAGGAAAAATTATAATTGCAATATTGACACTTTTCTTTTGTTTGGAGTTAGTGCACAAAGGTTTCTAGACGACTAAAATTGTTCCATTCATTACTTTTTGCTTTATTTCTACTATGTATAAATTAGTCGTCTAGCTTGCTAGACTACATGATTTGACAAAAAAAATGAAAATGACCCTGTATAGCCCACTCCTACTTAAAAGCGACGGGGAGACTTATGGTATAACATTTTTTTCTTTTTATAAGCATAACACTTATAAGCATATGAAGGCTCAGATTTGCAGATTTTTTAAGCAAAACTTTTTCAAGTCATCAATTTTTAGGTTTAGGTTTAGAAGTGGCCTTAAACAAAAAGACATTCCAGGGATAGCCACATTCCACTGCTCCCAATATCTGAACACTATTTGAATCAAATGTTTACAAAATTTCTCAGATTTTACAATCAAAACTTGACTCGGGTGAATTATAAACATTATAATTACACCCCTGTCTCTGTGCCCCAGTGGGTGTGAAATATCCAGTGGGGTGGGATGTAAAAAATCTGAAATTCACTGAGGTGCAATATATTTCCCGAAAAGTAGAGTGTGGTGACCAATTTTTGCTTGATTATCACTGGGGTGAAGAAAATCTTTCTGAAAGTTTATTCTGAGGTAGAATAGCTAGCAGTGCTAGTCAAATGTTAGATTATAAAATGTAGTGCGGAGTCGTTGTTACACTATCTGAGGCTACTGATAAGGAATATACTGCGTTGAAACGGTGAGGTATAAGACTTTTAATCATAAAAACAGGAAACATCATCCATTACTAACAATAGGGCAATATACCTCCATCGGGAGACGCGAATCCCGTTTGGGAGATGTCTCCCGAAGGGGAATCGATTTTGCAAGAGCGACATTCATTCAACGTCCATACAACGTCAATCTTAAAGTGAAAAAGGGGGGAAATTGAGGCAAAAGGGGATAAAATATTCTACTTTGAAAATTTTTCATAAGCTTTTCAAAGCAAGAATATTTTTACGCGAATTCACGGAGCCAGTATCACCACAGAGTTTGATGCATGATTGTCTCCCAATCGGGAGACTTTGCCCTACTGACTAGAATTAACTGCATAAATGAAAAGGATTTTTCTCATACTTGTATGTTCTATGGATAAAGTGAAAGTGGAGTCTGTAAGAACATTTCTCTGAAAGTAATGGAGACTATGAACTTGATTTTAAAATGTAGTGTTTTAAGATGTAGTGACTAAGGAGGCGCAACCATGGTTTGCGCCGACGGGGAAAATTTTCGATTTTTGACTCTCTTGTGTAGGCTAAAATCACTCCTTTTTTACGAATTTTGCAACTTTGAAAATGATTTAAAAAAAAAAATTTCAACTAATTTATTTACTAGTATGTCCTATCAAAGCTTTCATGCTTCATTTTTATTTAACCCAGCAACTTGCATATTCATCAATTTTTCTTTAGTCATCAAGCCTACCTGAAGGTCATCATTATTTTCGCTTCTGATTTACGAACTTGAATGATCGACCCACAACCGACCTATTTTTTGAGAAAAGCTTTACTGAAAAACGGAAAAACATTTAGCTCTTGCCTTTTTATTAAAGATATGGACTTTCATACATATTGGATATATTCTAGACCATCTGTTTAGATAATAACTTGCTACTACTTTTGACGACGCGGTGATATGGACAATTATACAGTTTTGATTGCGAGCGAAGCGAGCAAAAAAATTGAGCCTTTTTGTGCATTTCGTTAATTCAAAAAGTTGATTCCATAAGAGAAAGGGAGATTCTAGTGGGGTGAACCTTTTGATGTGAGAATTCTACTGGGGTACGTCAAAATCATTTTGAGTGGGGTATGTGTGGATTCTTTGTATCTTTCAATGGGATCATTTTCAGTTATAGTATTCCAGTGGGGTGAGTGATTCATCTACTGGGGTGAAAAAATGGGCAATTTTTGGGAATATTTTTCACTGGGGTGACGAGTGGGGATCCACTGGGTCACAGAGGCAGGGGTGTATAATTCATAAGCATATAATAACCCAGCTGGCACACAACGTTGTTTCAACGTTTATCTAACGTTCACAACGTCCATATAACGTTAAGTGAACGTTGAAACAACGTTGTGTGTCAGCTGGGAAGCATATGCTATGTCTGGATTCTTTGAAAGAATAAGCATACACGAGTCTGGATAAGGGGCAGAGACTTGCTTATTAAAACAAAAACATGTACAGTTGAACTCATGTAATTCGAATTATCAAGGGACCGAGATTTTTGTTCGAATTACATGAGTTTCGAACTAGATGAGTTTTCGTATTTTGACCTAATTCGACAAAAAAAGTCTTTCCCAGGTTTACTTTTGAACATTTTTTTGTATTTTTGAGTTGAAATAATGAAATACATACTAAATTCATAATTTTTCAAAATAGTCTTTGATTGTTTTGATTGTTTCATTTTCTGCTCTCGTTTCTTGGAAATCTCTTTGGAGATCTTCTGAATCAGCGGGATGACGTTTGATGATTTGAAAAGGGTTATCTTTTTTAGGGTCTCGATCGCGTCGTCAATCTCATTTTGTGATGGGGTGGATTTTAAAAATGTCGAGTTTGTCAGCTTCAAAAACTCAAAAAGTTCGAAAATTCGAATTACATGATTAACATTTCTTGATGGGACCGGAAAATCTGTTCGATTTACATGATTTTTCAAATTACATGGGTTCGAACTATAGGAGTTTTTTGTAAGGTTTACAAGGTAAATTCTGAGGGGACCACAGAATCTGTTCGAATTAAGTGAGTTTTTAAATTCTAGGAGTTCGAATTACATGAGTCCAACTGTAGTTGATTTTCGCGGAACTATAACTTTTTGTGAGTTCATTTTAGGAGAAGCGGTACCCTGTACGCATTGCGAACAAACATTCGACTATTGCTATGTCACTGGACCTTCCCGTCATCTCTTCGACTTCTTGTCTTACCTAAAAGTTTCTTATGATAATTTTTTCTTTATTTAAAGAAACTCATACATGGATGACGACTAAAATGGCTTGCATACAAGACAACAACTTGGATGTAATTGGGAACATACCGACTATTAATCAATGTAAAGAACTATGTGAAAAGTACTCCAAATGTGTAAGCATGGACTATAACCTCGTATCTCACAATTGTTACTTATCAGCCGTAACTAAAGCAACTGTGCCAAGCGATTACCACGAACCTTGTTATTTGAGTCCCGATTCTGGAACATATACAGAGATAAAGAGAAATGGTAAGATTCTGATTCAGATTCTGATACTCTCCGCAGTACTCTTGTCTCCCGAATAGACGGGGGGGGCTCGAATAAGCAAGGGGTAGGAAAATTTTCTAAATTCTAATAAGCAGGGGGATGGGATAAGAGGGTGGGTGATTTGAAGACAGAATTTTTTTAACTGATATCAATTTCAACAATAAAAATGAAACTTTAACAAATGAACATGTAAAATAAGAACCAATACTAACCAAGAGGAAAATTTTAACAAGTTTAAGGTCTATCTACACTGTAATAAAATATTGAATTATTCGAATTTAATTAGCGGGTGGTCTTAATAAGAGCGGGGGAAATGTATTTTTTTATCTTAACAATTAGCGGGGGGGTCTATTCGGGAGACAAGAGTATTCAGTGGGTGAAATAAGATTTCAAAATCTTCTAGATGTTGTGCTTTGGCTGAAAAGTGTGTCGTGGGTAGGAAGGATATCCTACCGCGAA
Organism: Clytia hemisphaerica; assembly: GCF_902728285.1. Lineage (NCBI taxonomy): Eukaryota > Metazoa > Cnidaria > Hydrozoa > Leptothecata > Clytiidae > Clytia > Clytia hemisphaerica. The sequence continues at coordinate 1,516,428 of NW_027103564.1, read as the reverse complement.
AAGCACAGGCCGATATCATATATTGACCTGTGCCGACCAATCGAGATTCTATTCAGCGCGCAATCAACGCAGAGAAAAGTAACCATGGCGACCATCCAAGATCTTGGATGAAGTTCAAAGTTGATATTTTTATTCCCGTTGTTGAAAACACAACTCAAATATATCATCAATGCTTTTTAAAAAGAGTCAATGATAGAGAATCACAACACAAAGATTTGCCTATTATTTCCATTCCATTAAAGTAACATTACCAAAACTGCTAGTTTAGTAATTACTGTTATACATTTGGGAAATATGTAGAAAATTTTTTTTGAAAGAAACTCATTTCAATTACATTTGGAGGTTTCTAGGGAAGTTGTAAATAGTAAACTGCATACTGATACAGTCTGCTAGACATTAATATGGTAATATTTGCTCTTCATCTTTGATTCTTTCTACAGGGTGTCCCTAATTAAAGTATCGAGTTTGAACATGCGATTGAGTAGAACAGTTTGTGTGTGTTATCGCTAAAATATAAGAACGTTCTCCATCACACAGGCTTATTACAAAAGGTAGTTACAACGTATAAATTAATCGTAATGACAATGAAAAAAGAGGGATAGCTTAAAATACAATTTTGTGAACACGCACATAAAACTTTCTACTCAATCGCATGTTCAAACTCGATACTTTAATTAGGGATTCCCTGTACAGTGATTAGATTGACATTTGCGATAACATTTCTATTATTGGTCCTCAGAGGTTGATTATATTCTCTGAAAACTTAACTTCTGATACTCAGGGTATCAATAATGGGAATAATATTTTCATAAACCCACAAAATTTGTGACCAAAATTTCAAACCCCAACAAAATTGCTAGAAGATATTTCATACCCCGGTCCAATCCCTTTCTACCTCGGTATATGCTATACTTAATGACCGCTCCCTAAAGTAAAAAAAATCAAAAACCAATCATAAAGCCAGCTGACACACAACGTTGTTTCGACGTTTATCTAACGTTCACAGCGTCCGTATAACGTTAGATGAACATTGAAACAACGTTGTGTGCCAGCTGGGAATATTATAGAACCCAGTCGCTTTCGCTTTCGTTTTCAAGCAAAAGGCAACGCAGTTTTGAATGTTTGGCTGAAGAACCATGTCAGAATATCACTTCCCTTTATAGTAGAGCGCAATATGCGCAGAACGGGTCATTGCAATTCCATTTTATATTCAAACGGGGTAAAAATTTCCAGGGGTATAAAGAAGCATACTTCATTTTTCCAGGGGGTGAAAGACTGATTTTTATTTAATCCACCCTCACTTATAAGGTATGAAAAGAATTTTCCCAAGGGTTTCTTTTTCAAATTTTAACATTTTCCAGGGGGTATTCACACATTCTTAATAATCTTTATTTGCCTTGAAAAGGTTCACCCATCCCCCTGTATGGAAATTTTTTGGAACAGCTCAATGAATATGTCATGATTGAAAAATCGAAAATAGATTTTTGGGACTAGTCACTAAGATTTTCTTCGACAAAATCTATTCCCCAGTTAATTTGAAATGGAGGAGGAAACCCTTTAGGTAACTGACAAAACTTATTTTCAAGCAAGAATCTTAATCAAAATCTATGTTTTCTCTACATACACGTTTTTTTTTCATTTATAAGAACATCCAAAATTTTTGAAGCCTTCGGACTTTTTGGATTATAAGCCTAAAAATGTTTTTAACATGTTCTTATTTTAACCATTTTAGGGCAATTTTTGCCTATTTTCCTAAGAAATCGGGTGTTCTAGAGTCTACGAAGCCTCAAAATGTTTTTTAACATGTTTATAAGATTCTGACCATCAAAGCTTTATGTTCTTATATAGTTTGTTCTTATAAAAAACGTGTATTTTTCTCCAATATATTCCTTTGTATTATAGATGGAGCTGTTACCAATGTTGAAAAATATCCTCGATTGACATTGCAAACTTTACCAAAATGGTCATTCAATTTTTATGTACACATCAAAATTAAGCAGTATGGTATTGCATTGAGTCGTCACGCAAATATTTTCCAATTTGTGGACATTTCAAATGGTCACAATAACAGATTTCCTTCATTGTTCGTTAAAGATGACTTTACTGTCTTGTATTCTTTCAATACCAGATATTCAAGCTTCAATCCTAAATACAAATATCATTTTTATACACCGTCGATCTCAAGCAACCAATGGTACAGATTTGAATTCGAGCATAAAATCCAACAGGACGGCTCATATATTATGACAACAAAAATGGATGGAGTCGTCATTAATCAAGCGACTAAAACAGGTTTAGATTTTGAATCGGCAAATATACCGGGACCTATCAATGTTAAGCTTGGGTTTGCAGATGGAGGCAACGACGCAGCAAAGTTTCACATTAAAGAATTTTTTTATGCTGTAAATGAATTAGATGATTGAATACCAAACCAAAATCCGATGCTTAGAGAGGAATCTATAAGCTCTCTCAAGCCAGAAAAAAGTGAAGATTTGGGCCGCAATTAGAATTACAGACTGAATGTATAGCCATTTTTTTGTTTTCAAAGTTGCATATTTTGATTGAAAGGTTTAACTTTCAATCTGGACTATTTTATGTGTGAATACGTGAATTTTATCCTTTTGTTTCCAACAATTTTGTGCAATTTTTCCCGATTTTCAAGTATGTTTCCCCGATTGTTCCTGAAAATTAGGTCTGCGTGAAATTCGAGAAAAATTTGCATGAATGCGTGAGTTTCGAAAAGAAATTATGTGATTGCGTAAATTGAGGGTCCTCTGGGGAAGGGGCTCTCTAATGCTGACAAAGCAGGATAATCAAAAGATATTCTTAAAATTTGTGCTCGCGCGGCGCTGAAAGAAGAGAGTTGATTTTTGCTAAAAGATGTTGTTAAAGCAAGTGTATAAGATATCTGTTAAACGAAGTCCTTCAAAACCCGAGTTGTCTGTACACAAAGCCATTATCTACGGCTTATTTCAAAATTCATTGCCATAGACGGTCTGTTGCATTGAGTTTCAAGCCCGAAGGGCTAGAGGTCAATCTCTAACCTTTCTCAGGCAAGAAAAATTGAAGCCTTTAAATATGCGCCGTATTTTTGATGACGGATTGAATCTAGCAATTCCTTTGTTTTTGAGTGATATATTTTTCAAAATTAAGTGGTAAATTTTAGTTTCAATCTGTCATTTGTGTAAAATCGAGGCGGGTCGCTCAAGGCCGCGCAACTTTGGTAGGATTTGTTTGCTTCAAATCCTACCAAAGAGATTGACCTCTAGCCCTTCGGGCTTGAAACTCAATGGTCTGTTGTCATTGTCTTTTCTCATTCGAGATTTTTCAAACCGAATGGCTGTGATGAAGTTTTTGTATGAGTCAGAGGAGTGAGGAGTGAGTTAGTCAGAGGAGTGAGGAGTGAGTGAGTCAGAAGATTGAATAAGTCAGAGGATTGAGGATTGAGGAGTGAGGAGTGAGTGAGTCAGAGGAGTGAGGAGTGAGTGAGTCAGAGGAGTGAGTCAGAGGAGTGAGGAGTGAGTGAGTCAGAGGAGTAATGAGTCAGAGTCGAGTAATGTCAGAGTCACAGAGTCACGAAGCAATAAACTTGAGATACACTCTGGTACAGAGTAAAACCCTGAGTGATAATTGTAAATAGAGAATCGCTGCGTATTTTTTCCGTCAACGTGCGAACATCTAACCCAGCGATTAAAGAAGTAATACAAATTCCAGTTTCAATTTTCTGCGACCGAAGACCTACCAATCTATTCCGTGCAGATTTATTCAACCATGCCCATATTTAACCATATTTAAAAATTTAAGTATTTTTAATATTTTTTTTTTGCTTTAGTTTGTAGAAAGTCAAGAAGGATATTTTATTTAAACCTCTATAAAACTGTATATAAAATCTGCACATATAATGAGCCCCCAGCAGTTTTTGTAATTGCGTGATTGGCGATTTTTCATGTTCGTGAGTTCTGATTTCTGATTTTAAAGTGCATGATTGCGTGATCGGAGGAACCAAATCAACGTGATCGTGATAGAAAGGAAATCTAACTCGTCGTGAATCGGAAATTTTTATTATGTGATTGTGTGATTTGAAAGGTGACTGGGGGCTCTATAATCACTTATAATAAACTTATAATAAATTTTGTAATTTTGTTTTGATTTTACAGTATATTTTAAGATAAAATTTCGTGGTACAGTAACCTCCTTTAAAGTTAAGAGATTTCACTTACTATTAGTATTTGAGGAAGACTATTTCTCCATATGAACTGGTGATTTTGTACTTAGACGTAAAATTTTTGTTGTTCAATTATATAATACATTTCTATGTTCACTATTCAATGAATTATTTCCTGGCGTCAATTTGCACTTTTATTTTTCAGCATTTTAAGGGCTCTGGACATACCTAATTTTTCGATTTTTACACCAACTTAAATGGCAATTTCTGAATTTAAAAAAAGATTAATGCATAACTTTTATTATATGCCCTGTTAAACCTACCTTTTTAGAATTTAAAAATCGAAAAATTAAAATGAAAAAATTAAATGAAGAAGAAAACGAAGAGTTTTTTGAATAAGAGTATTTCTTCTTTCAAAGCCCTAATCTCGGTGAAAATCAAATATTTTGGAATTTTTTTTGGTTCAGGTAATGTATCTATTTAGTATCTAAGAATACAATTTCGGAAAATTTTTGTGGAATTATCTTTCCTTTAAAATCTCCAAAAAACCTTATTTTTGGGAATTTTCTCCACTATATTTCCATACAAAAACAGCTATAACTTGGGATGTAGCCAAATAGAAAGATTTTCCGAAAAAATCTAAATAAATAAATTATTTTTCATTAACTTAAAAAAAGTTTGAAACAATAAAATGATTTTCCCAAGGAAATTAGGCTTTTTATGAAAAGAATATGAATAGCGTCGTTCTGACGTTTTATTAAGGTCCATGCCACACTTATTCCTTAATTACTCATGATGTAAATACTTAAATTCATTTTTTCAATAGCAGTTTGTTCTTAAACATGTCAAAGACGTGAAAACATAAGGTTTTATCTTCAAATTCTGAAATTGATTTTTCACTATGACCAGAGCCCTTAAGCCTTGGATTTAGCTTTTCCTTGAAATCTAGCCTGTGATGACAGACTAAAAGGGTTTCATTGCACATGCCTCAATCAACTTAAGAGATTATATCATAATTTCATACATCTACGTATGTGTTAAATACAATTCTTCTAGGACTTGAACAGCTTATAATGTATTAAGGAGAAAATTAATCCTTAAATAAAGGCTCTTTCTCTGACTCCCAAGTCCTGGATGATTGCCATAGCATAACACTGGATAGAATGGTTACATGTCTTTGCAGTGTAATGTTCATACATACGCTGTGGTACTTGTACGGTTTTTCGGAATTGCGGAAATCGACCCTTTTTACTTCGGAATTTCGGAAATCAGGCAAAATTCCTTCAGTATTTCATTTTTCTGATTCTGAATTTGTATCGATATCGAAAATTCATGAATTTTTGCATCGAAATTTCGATTTTATGCAGTTTTTATCCTCTTTTTTTCGGAATTCATATATGAAAAATCAAATTATATGAAAAATTAGTCAAAACGAGGAAAAATACCCATAAATATCGGTATCGGAATTGCAAGTATTTTTTTACGGAATTTCGGAAATGTTGGCAAAATTTTTCGGTATTTTTGGAAATTGCAAACCCCGTACACCCCCCTCCCGTTTTTAGGGTACTGCTTAGTGGTTGTCTTTACAGTTTGAATTTCAGAGAGTGCTAACCTGTTATGCTAGCAGTATGAAACAATACAATTTTCTTTTTATAAGAACAATAAGGCTTAAAAATGCCAAAAAATAAGAACAATTTAAGAACAGTGTAGAGGATGAAGTTAAAGAGTTATAGCAAAAAAGAATCACTGGTTTCTAAAATCTAAAATAGCCAAAACTTGTTTTTTACCTTAGAAAAAATAAGAACAATTCAAGGCTCAAAGTGCCAAAAAAATAAGAACAGCCGAGCCTCAGCAAAAGTTTACTGGTTCTTATAAAAAAAAGTGTAGATAATAAAAAAACAAAAAAGAAGATTATTCTAAGAATGAGAATTGTAAAAAATTCGAAGATTAGAACATTTTAAGAACATTTTAAAGCTTTAAAACTCAAACATCTAAGAACATTAAGGCTTCAAGAACATTAAGGCTTCATTTTTTTTTCGATGTTTTATAAACCCGGGCACTCAAGGATTCAAGGTAGACGACCTTTCGTATATGGTGGTCCTTAAGGGTATTTTTTCCAAGCTTCCCAAAGTTCTGAGTATCACAACTTTATAAACTTCCTCTCTCGTACAGTTGATAAACTTCAATTTAGTTAATTAATGTCTTATTAAGTAACTGGACAATTTTCCCAGAGAAAAGAACTTTTAAAGGTGCACATAGAGCTATTTCACATTAATTATAAACAAAACTCAAAGTCCCGTACTTACCAAATTAGTAGAACGTAATTTACTTTTTAGACTCATTGTTAATGATAAACGTTTTTTTATATAAGAACAAACCACATAAGAAAATAAGGCTTTGATGACCAAAATGTTAAGAACAAGTTAAGATCATTTTAAGGCTTCGCGGACAGCTAAAGGAAAATTGACTACATAAAATATGGAGAAAACAAGAACATTTTTAGGCTTGAAATTCAAAAAGTTAAGAACATCGGAAGGCTTCAAAAATTTTGAACCTTAAAAGGTCCTAAATATTCTCTGCAGTGCCGTAGGAAGGGCTGAAATTTAGTGTCACCGCAATGGCCAACCATGGTTATTCCCGAGGGGGGATTTGAAAATTTGGCATCTACCAGAAAAAAAATATATTGAGGGGGCTACATACATTAGTTTTCAGATCTAGTACGCACTTAGTATCCAGTCCCCTCCCCCCAACAATCAATCTCCGTCATTTCTCCAGTCGAAAGCGATTTACATTACTTCACTTCAGGTTGGTAGGTGTAGAAAAAAGGTGTAGTTAAATGATTTAAACTGCTTTTAATTATCGAAACCATTAGTGCAATAATGTATTGACTAAGGTTTTTTTGAAGGAAGAATTTCCAGAATTTTCACAAAATTATATTAGTGCATGTAATTTTATTGCTGGCTCGTCCCAGGCTTTAATCACTTGCTAATAACAATAGTTAGGATACTGACCATATTAGACCAAGCAAAAATTGAAAATTGACCCTTGGAGAGAGGGAAGTAATAATGTTTTTGGGATCCTCAGAGAAACTTTTTTTCCTAAAATTTTTGTTGATTATCAATCAAGTTTTTGTCCAAATTTTTGAAAATTGCGACCCTTTGAGAAAGGCAAATTTCAATGTTCGTGAACTTTGGACCCTTTCAGAGATTGATTTTGTTTTTTAACCCTTAGAAAGACTTTTGAGACTGTAAAAATGGTCCTTGAAAGCTCTCTGTGGAGAAAATACCAGGGTTGTCACAACATATCAGAAGAAGGCGTGCAGCCAGATAAGACATCCACACTAAAAAGTCCTCCGTCGATTGGCAAGAATGGTACTTTTTGTCCCCAAAAACAGACGCCCCCCCCCCACTAATTGTTAAGAGAAAAAAATCCATCTCCCGTTCTTATTAAGGACCCCTGCTAATGAAATTCGAATAATTCAATATTTATTCCAGTGTAGAAAGACTTAATGTTAAAATTTTCCTTTTGTTCGTATTGGTTCTTATTTACGTTCTTCATTTGCTAAAGTTTCCTTTTGTTGTGAAATGATATCAGTTAAGGAAAATTTCTGTTCAAATTCCACCCCCCCTCTTATTCCATCCCCCTCTTATTAGATTTAGAAAATTTTCCTACCCCCTGCTTATTCGAAGCCCCCCGTCTATTCGAGAGACAAGAGTAGCCCGGGACTGTATATTGAAGTCATTGTGAAAAGGAAGACTTTCTGTTACCAATTACTTCAGAGAAACGAAAGTTGCCCTCACCCGATACTGATAAAGACTAAAAATATTTAAAACTCTCGAAACTAAAGTCATCTAATCCATAATTGTAATATATAATTAAATCATTTAGATATTTAATCTAATGATTTAATAGTTAAAAGATTTCAGATATCGGGAAAAGGAAGACTTTTTTAAACTCTGAGTGAAGTTTGATACAAATCAAATTGTGCAATAATACGATAATTATACAACGATTAAACCCCCTTTTTCCAAAATAGTAATTCTTTTATGTATGTTAACAGACGTACCTCAGCAAGAAAATGGTATAAATAGGACCAAGACACATTAAAAGTTCAAACCGCACATCATTGCAAGGAATAAATGATTTAATATTCCAGTATATGAGAAAGAAGACTGGCGTTTTTTGTTTAAAAAGTTCAGCTAAAAGTTCATGAGTCTAAGAGAAGACTATGAAAATGACGCTCATAAAAGTAGTGACATTACTATCTTCAATCATTTTGCTCGCTGAATCTGGGTTTGCAGTGTCTGTTTACCCACCGCTGAATGGAAGCGCTAAAGACCATCCCCGTATGTTATTCGCAATTTATGGTAGCATTATTTTTTCCCAAGTTCACTTTTACTTCTATCAGTTTATAGTTTGCTAACAGGAAACTTGCAAATTTCTTCCCGCCAAATTCTTCTATTCTATTTATTTAACACCATAGGTGATCGACGGTAATATAAAGAATACTGATGAGAGACCATTCATTGCTGGTTTAGTACGTCTCGCATTTCACGATTGTGTTGGTAATGGTGGATGTGATGGTTGCATTAATCATGGATTAGCTGCGAACCGTGGACTATCAAAGTAAGTTTTTACTTTATCATTGGATTCTTTCCACTTGTTTCAAATAAAAAGTTGTGAACAAAAATTCTGTCCCCGGTGAAGTCCCTGCAACTTCCCAAGCTGACAACACACAATGTTGTTTTAAAGTTTTTTATCACAACGTCCATATAACGTTTGAGGAAATCAAACAACGTTGTGTGTCAACTGGTTCAGCCCCACTGGACTTTTGACCTTGATTTCATCCCCGTAAATTTAATGGGAAAATTGCTCCCTCAAAACAATCCGTTAATTTTGACCTACGACAATAGACATATCTATCCCCATGGATTCCCCATTAGGGAGGAAGTTCCCGGGCTGTGAGACAGGGTGTATAATTCGACCTAAAACTATCGGTTACTTTTGATGCCTTATTAAGATTTTCTAAGATTGCTACTTTCATTGTAATGAAATTTCTCATTTACACAGATATACCATCATTGATGAAATAATACCATTTTCCTCAACCTGGTCAGTGCTTTTTACCGCCCAGCTGTTAGTTGCTCTTGAAAAGCAACTGAGGACTGGTCGAGCCCAACGGTTTAGGTTTTTGTCCAGACACCGAACATAGAATTCATCCATTTTCTCCCAGATGAAGATGAGGCCAATGAAAATTTCCCTGATGCTAAATGGAACTTAAATGGTACATAAACGACCAACTCCCTTTGTCTAATTACACATCCTTATCACAAAGCTACTGGGAACCCTTTCCAACTGGAAAAATTTAGCAAAATATTGTCCCCATTGGAAAATTATACTCTGATTTTTGAAAATAATCAGATAAGCAAATCCCCACTGCAAAAAAATTGTGCTATTTTTTCCATCCCAACTGAATTTTCTGACTAGAAAACAATTTATAATTCAAATTCCCAGCAATAAAAAACATGGGAATTTCAACCCCCATCGAGTGTTGGTCCGTTATTTCTACCCCCACCTAAAATCCCACCGGATCTGTGAGAAGGGGGTATCTAATTCGAATCTTTCTGTAATTCAAACTACTGGAATACTCCTGCTGTAATTCGAATCTTTCTGTAACTCGAAAGTACCAGAAAACTCCCTATGTAATTCGAATCTTTCTATAATTTGAACAAACAGATTCTCTGTACCTTGAATATCAATGTGATATCTTGAAAGGATAGAGAGTTTCTCGAAATTAGGAAATCACAAATTCTATTTGTAATTGTAGAAGATATTTAATGAGGTGTAGATCTTAATGTTTTACAGCATTGTCTTGCTTGAGAAAGCTAAAATGATTCCTCCCACTCTAAACTCGAATGGCACGTGTATTTTCTTTATCTGCAGCTGTTGAAGATTTCTTTGAGAACGACGGTTTCGTATTTGATCCAGCAGATGTTGTGGCAATCCTTGGTGCTCATTCACTTGGTAGAGCTCACACTTCAAATTCAGGTACAACTTACCTTTACTGGCCAGAATACGTATATGTGCGTTTCAAAAAGGTCGATTTACCGACCCTCCGTAGACTGTACATAACTCAAAATCTTTGCATTTTTAGACAAATTTCTCTGGTTGTTTTAGAAAGGTGAGGTCCACAGCTTAACGGTACTCATACAATTGCGCAGAAATGTTTTTGAGATCCACAAACGCCGTTTGAAGTTTTTTTTAACGTAGAAAAATTGAGAACAAATTGGTTCTTTCAAAAAAAGAAAGCGGCTAAGGGTTTAAAGGGAATCTTTTTCTTGGTGCACTAATTTGTTCCTTGCAGGTTCAGCATTTCCTCAGGGGAAAGGGTACTAGGTTTACAGGATGACGGGTGTGCCGACTAGCTTTCGACCGTTAAACCCTTAGCAGGACTTAAAAGGAGAAAAGATTCTGTGAATCTAACGACCCTTATTTGGCCTAATTTGACCAAATTTCAATGTTCTTAGGGGCAAAAAATTGAAATTTCCCTTCTTTTTTTTCGACAGAACTCAGATTGAGTTATCTCATTTTTCCAACTCTTACAGGGCTGTAAGAACATTGTCATAATTTATGCTGGTTAACGTTAATAATGTTAATCCCTATTATGCTATTTCAATCACTTAGAATTGTACAATGTGCCCCGTAACACTCCCGTTTCATGGACTCAGTGATCTCTGCCCCACTGTAAAGTTTTGCCAAAGTTCCATCTGTGGTGGAAATAATGCCTTACACTTCTAGCCCCAAATTGTCTTTGATTTCAGCCCCTTTTGAAATTCAAAAGACCAAATTGCACTCCTAAACGACCGCTACTGAATTTTCTGATCTGGGGAAGAATATCATTTCTATCCCTATTCAGGATTTTGATAGAAATTTTCATCGAGGCGATCCAGAAAAATTTCACAGGGGTGTCTCTAATGAGTTTTTATTTCAATATCTAGGGTATGAAGGTAAATGGCTCAATGGATTTCGTTTTCGTAATCCTAATGTTGCCCATTCAGACGTTTTGGACAATTTTTATTACCGACAAATTAATAATGATGGCTGGAACCAGGTAAGTTTCCATTTTCCCAGTACAAAATTCACTTAACTTTGTAAAAAATTCACTGAACATTATGTATAATTATGGACAAAATATTTGAGACAAAGGGGATTTTCCTGAGAAATTTCAAACACCGCAAATGATTTTTAAACACGTTAAACTACAGTTGTAAAGTCTTAGCTCTGAGTTTAACATGAGACTTAATACTTAGGTTAGAATCTCAGGATTTATAAGCTCAAATTTGCTCCAATAAGGCTTGGAATATAACCCAAAAGCCACCGAACCCCTCCGAAATCGACGATGAAAGTAAGTGGAAGTGCTAAAATAGCAATTCTCGCCCGAACTTTAAATTACACCAAAATCTCAATATATTTCGACCATGATTGTACAATATCTGAAAAAATATGGAGAGGATTTTACAAATGAAATAAAATATTTTCAAATGTTTTAACGATATACATATTCTTTTATAAGAGCATCTAAAATATTCGAAGCATTCAAATGTTTAAACCTCAAAATGTTTTCTTTAACCCTTTAAGTGCCACGGTCATTTTCTTCTAAGTTTTTAAATGAAAATCGCTTAGTTCAAACTTTAATAAAGGCTTATATCTTGAGATCTAGAAGGAGCTAGAAGGTTGTTCATAGCTGCACAGACCTGCCTGAATGATGGATGCCCAATGGTAAAACTGTAGAACGGAAGTAAAACAAAGCCAAATTTGGACGTTCTTGGATCACTTGTTGACCAAAAATGGTCAAAAAACGGTCAAAATCTTAAAAAAGTGGAATTTTGTCAATTTTTTGCATTTTTTTTTTACTTTTTGGCTTAAAATCCTGCTGGAAAGACTCAATTTTGATTTTTTTTTTGTTTGACTATGAAGCCCAATCTAATTCCTACGAGTTAGACCAAAAATAAAGATTTCTAAGTCAAACTGGGCATTACACCTTCGCCCTCCTAATGTCTGATATATACGACATTGGCACTTAAAAGGTTAATGTCTTCTTAATTTCACCATTTTGTGAGTATGTCTGTGCCATTTCCTAAAAAATTGGGTGTTCTAGAGTCTGCCATGTGGTGTTTTTAATTTTGCAGGGAAATCCCCTTTGTCTCAAATATTTTGTCAACGGTTGAAGTTTGTTCTTACATATAAAAACGTATGACCCACTTCACACTTCAGATACAACTTGCTGACGATGGTAACTTTCAATGGCAACAAAACGATATTGAGCAACCTGTAGCGCCTCTGGATGCTGAAGGTTTCCCACTAAATCCGACACGTCGAAGAGATCCACGTCAAGTAAACATGTTCTTAAATGTCGATATGGCTTTGCGATGGGATTTGGGAACACCAAACTCACAAAATGGAGAAGTAAGATATATACCTTACACGTTTTTTATTAGCTTCAAGCCTGGAGCTCCTTATTTTTCCAGAGTATTTCAGCCTCAAAGTTCCTTATCAAGTTCCTTACTTAACTAAGCTACTAAGATTGGATTTGCTAAGTGTAAAACCCTTGTATAAGTATAACAATGGACGAAAAGTACAGGAAAAAACGTTTATTGAATGTTTTTTTCGTCAATATTTTGTGATATTTTTGTAGGTTTTTGGAAATGTGAGCAAGATCAGGTTTAATTCTCTGTTCCTTAACAATTCCTTTTTTTCTGGACCATCTTCAGCCTCAAGCCCCTATTAAAAAAAAAGTGTATACTCTATTTTTCTTATAAGAACACCCAAAATCTTTAAAATCAGTTGGATTTTCTTAATGCAACGACTCTAAATGTAAGTTTTATTTTGTACTAGGTTGCCTGTTCAACAACATCAACACCACCAACATGTCCAGATTCACCTCGATTCAATCTCTTTGATCGATACAGAAGAAACAATGGGAATTTCATCAACGCTTTTGAAATCGCTTTTGAGAAAATGGTGGAAAGTAAAGAAACTGAAACATTGTTGGAAGCTTAAGAAGAACTTCAATCACACCCGAGGGGGGGGGTACTAATTAGGGATGAAGGATATGTGCGGACAGGACAACCGACCCTTAGAGAGACTTTTTTGAAGAAATATTCCATAACAAATTTCCTAAATGTTGTGAATCTTCAAACCCTGAGAGAGACTAATTCAAAACGTTCCGATTTTTTGCAGCGCTTAGAGAGACTTTTAAAGGTGAAAAAACCGACCCTTACCGTCCGCACATACCCGTCACCCATTTTTACCTAAATACCCCCCTCCCGGTATCTTAATTTTTTGCAATTTTTAGATATGTTAGCTTCTTTACTTAAAACTTAAAATTCTTTTGTTTAAACTGTTCAAATCAGTACTTTAAGTAATTTCTGAACTTCGAGGCTTATTCTTAATTTGTTCTTAGGTTTTGGTAAATATTCTGCCTCGTGTTCTTATTAAAAAAGCATGTTTAGTCCTGGGATAATGGGATAATGATTTTACAAGCAATTGATTTTCATTGTTTTTGATAGCTATTTTCCTACCCCTCATTTCCCCTTGCAGTTTTGCTAATGGCGTCACTATCATGGTCATAAAAAGTTTTGCCGGGCCTAATCCGCGTCCTTCCTCTCAAAAATATCTTATAATTTACTGTTCTTTGGAATGGACTAAAAAATGGCTAGGTCGTAAAAAAGATGTCACGGGACCCCAGGCTTGCCCCCCCCTTCTAGGTGGGGGCCAAGTAAACAATTTAATAGACTAGTATTTTACCTTAAAATTTTATTCGAATTATTTTAGTTTTTTGAGTGTGTTTTTAGCCAATTTAGGGCCAAACCATGGTTGGCCATCACGGTGTTACTGAACTTAGGCCCCGTTAATATCAAAATGTTTCCTACGACACTGCTTGTGGGGGTGAGACATCATGCTGAGGCTGTGATAGGGGTATTCTAAATAATGTCTATGTGTAAATTATTAGTAATCAAAACTATTACTTTGTAATCAATTTTTTGTTCTTGCTTAAACTTTCTCTTATGGTAATAAATTTGAATAGTAAAAATTTGAAGATATTATTGTCCCATTTGCACAAGCCACAATCCGCAAACCCCCACCTTGGGGGGTTGGGCCTTTTCCTGTACCACCCCTTAACTTTTGATCTAGTGGGTCTTTTTGGATGAAATTTGCAACACAAGATCCTTGTCGTGTAAGGTAACAAACAAATTCTTTTGATGACGTTGGGCATTAAAAAGATTCTTCTTAAAGCATCTCATCTATAATATATTAAATCTCATCCAATATATTAAAATTCACCACCTATCATAATATTGTCTAAGCTAATCAATTCGTAAATTTTAATATCTATCTATATAATACAATATAATCCATCTATATATATTCTTTAATAATGTTAATGTTAATGTTAATGTTAATGTTAATGTATAAATTCTTTAAAGTCGAAAAATGTGTACAAATCTGTACTAGCTTTAAAGCTAATAGAGTTCGACTTCCCTTTTTTTTACAAAATGAATCATTCATCATCATCTGTTACATGTTTTTTTTTATATAAGCATAACGCTTTATAAGCATATGAAGGCTCAAATTTGCAGAATTCCTAAGCATAACATGAGCATATATGTCAGCCTAAAATATTTTTCAAGTGGTCATTTTTATCTGTTTAAAAAGGTTTTGTAGAGGTCAAGTAAAAAATAAGACATTCCACGGCAAGCTAACATTCCACTGCTCCCAAAATCTGAACAAATTTTTACAAAATTTCAGAAATTTCATTAAAAACTTGGCATGAACTTAAGCATGATTCTTAAGCATTGCCTGGATGCTTTGAGAACTTAAGCATACACGAGCCTGACCAAGGGGCATACATTTGCTTATAAAAAAACAAAACATGTACTGTAATGCCCAATCGCTGACGATTTCTTCTGTAGAGCATTTTGGTTTATAATTTGAAGATATTTTTATGTTCGATTTTGGTGACACCCGTCAAGAATTTCCAAAAGTGCTTGAGCGTAAAATATTTGCTTTCTCCAGATGTTTTAACCAATCAAAGTATGAGTATAGAAAAGTGTGCTCTGTCTACCTAAGCCGTTGCTAAAGCCATCGCAATTATAAAAAAATAATATTGATTATTCAGGCAAATGGCTTTTCATCACCAGGTTTTCGGGCTACTCAGTAATAGCGTAGACAGGGGTGAAGAACGATCTGCGTAGGAGAGCAGATTTTTACAACAAACCACTTACCTATTTGTGGTATCATGGATTTATCATAGACCTCTGGATAAACATCAAATAAAACGGTGGAGAGCGAACTATTGTCTTTCCATTGTTTCAGAAAACAATTGATGTTCTAGCTTTGTCCGCAAAGGACAACTGTCATGGCGGCTCGAAGGTCCCTGATTTTGAAAAATGATTAATTGTCCCATTTCTAAAAAAGTCCTGTAACTTCTTGTTTTTGTATATTTACCGGTTGCAACTTTGAAAATGAAAGCAAGAAAGCTTAACGAATACATTTATGAAATTAAATGTGAAAAAAACTTCATCAAACAAGAAAAATTGAGTAAAAAGCCTAGAATGACGCTGAAAATAAGGTTGGCAATATCTTTCCAATTATTTCCTAGGAAGAGTTAGGATTGACATATGTTAGACTGGAGTATCTTGGCTTCATAGTGATATGAAAAGCCAACAAATCCTACCAAAGTTACGCGGCCTTGAGCGGCTCGCCTGGTTCTTTCACAAATTACAGATTGAAACTAAAATTTACCGCTAAATCTCGAAAAAAATATCAATCGTAAACAAAGGAATTGCTAGATTCAATCTGTCGTCAAAAATGCGGCGCATTTTCTAAGGATTCACTTTTTCTTGCCTGCATGAGAAAGGTTAGAGATTGAACTCTAGCCCTTCGGGCTTTAAACTCAATGTTTGACTCTCTTGAGAGATCTTTAAGTCTCATTTGGGAATTGTATAGCTGTGTTTTGATGAAAAAATGCAATAAAAAAATTTACGAAAAATTATTAGTGAATGGAGGAGGGTGAACAATAATGTCATTACTGCGGACAAGGCTAGAACATGAGAAATCGTTGAAAAACCAGCTCGTTGTGTATCCAGAGTTCTATGATAAATCCATGGTGGTATTAAAACATAATTACAAAATGGTTTAAATCTGCTCTCCTAAGTAAATGTTCCTACGATACTGTTAATCTACTATTCGATACACTCCCTCATTCGATAAAAATACAATCCCCTTGAAAATCGAATTAGAGACCGATAACTGTAGCTCTACCACTATCTAACCGAGTAGTGATTTACAATAACAATACGGAGCTAATTTCGGATGTGTCGTTTTAATACAGGCCGGTTGGTCACCATAACGATTAGTCCGGCTTATTTCCGGGTCCACAAACAAGGTTCCCGTCTTCAAATCTTTCCGAACTCGGACGTCATAGGTGCCACTGCTAGGGGCTACTTCAAAAATGACGTAATACATTCCCTCTTTAGTTTGTTCATCAATGGCATATTCTAAACTAATAATCGTCTTGAGAGATAATTGAGAGCATAGTGTTCTAGTCTGATTATGCGAATCCAGTTTCAAATTTATAAATTGTATAGCTTTGTTAGTGACGAGCTTCGCTTCTGGTAAACCAGTGTCTAATTTTTTTGAGCTCAAGCAGAAACAATATTTGCTTGGGATACCAGTCTGGCTACAAGTTCTCGTTTTAGGATTAATCTCCGTGAATAAACTTTGTCCGTAATTTCGGTTCGCCTCAATGTTAGGATATGAAATGATATGTTTTAACGTCCAGTGTACATCAAAATGAGAGGTTAATACCTCCGTGTTGGCTTTGATATTATGGTACATATCCTTATATTTGTGTTTAAATTCCGGGGGTAATATAATAGAATAAAACGGGTTGTACTCCTCTAGACGACCTTCTTTCGTGTTTCGGAAATTATTATCGGCTCCTGTACGAGCGCCATGGTCCGAAAACAGAATTAAAATGGTATTGTTGATTCTCTCCTTAGCTTTGAAAAAGTTGTATATGTCTAAAAGAGAAAAAATACACATTATTTATAAGAAACCAGGTTGCTATGGCTTGAAGCCTCAAATTAGGCAATTTTTCACAATCTCCTAATGTATAAGCTTTTAAAAGAATCTGATCAAACATGATAAACAAAAGCCCTTGACCCTAATTAGCTCAAATATGGCTACATAACATCAGGGGTCAAAGAAAACTACTCTTTCAGAAAATGAGCTGAAACGCTAAGCAACCTCTCAACTCGACCTGACCCGAAAATTGGAGTTGCTTATGAAAAAATGAGTGGTAAACAAAATAGTTTTCAGCCAAAAAATATGAAACATTTTCATTGCCTTTGATAATAAATCCTTTCTAATTTTACACCGGTTAACAGGCGAATCGTCCTGCGCATATATTTTTGCGGGTACTAAATTTTCGCGATTGCCAGTTTTAGGAATTTTTCATACATATTAAATTTCGCGATTCACCAAATTGTATATTTTTTAAAGAAAAGGGTTAAAATAAGAAAAAAGACTAATTTTGCTTGAAACACAGCGTACTAAAATAGTATCAAAATTATAAAAAAATATCACTGATTCCTTAAAAATTATCTTTTTTATTTTCAAAATTTTCACGATTTTGCCATCTGTTGAAAGTTTTCCAGTGTATTCAATTTCGCGATTTTGTGTCTTTGAAAAATCTAAACAATATATACTATATTCCGCGAAATTGTGCCTAAGAACTCGTTACATTAAATCAAAACAAACAAGACGACTTTAAAGTCGAAAATTTCGCATAATATACTCGAACATCAACGACGAAGACGCTATGCATTTTGAATGAAGCATTACAGAAAATATACACAATGTATTGTACACACAGGTCATAGATACCCGTTTTTTTTTAATGAAAAATCTAAATCCATCAAAAAAAAGATTCCTTCAAAAATGCGACTAAAGAATTTCATTCTATAAAGCGTAAACAAAATCTTTCAATTCAGAATAATTCAGAGAACTGCAATATGAGAAAAATAATTTCAAATTTATTTGAAAATGAAGAAGAAAAAATGAACTTTTCATTCTTTGATGCTAGAAACCTCGTTTTGTGCTTTGAAGGAGCTTGTGATAAAGACTTCTTTCGCTTTCACATTGTACTTTTCCAGAAAAAAATTTAATATGGGGGGGGGGGTGGAGGGTATAACATTTTTTGGAAACCCGCCCCCCCCCTGGACATTGTGACTTTTGATCCCCCGGACAACAGGTCTAACCCCCCCGCCCCAGACAAGCATCAGTTGATCCCATCGAGAGCAAGTTTATCCCCCCCCAGGACAAGACAAATTGTGTAGATTTTTCACTATCCCCCTCCAGACACTATATCCTCCACCCCCATATACGGTAATTTTCTGGAAGAGCCAATTAAAGGCAAAAAGCAGTTGAGTAGTTGAGCTCTAGCTTCTGGACTAGAAAATTGCAGGGTAAAAACTAGCCAACTTTAAGCTTTAAAGAAATAATACTCCTTGAGATTAAACTTTGACTCCTTCATAACTGCTTTAAACTGCATCCCATTAAACAAACCCTTCCCAATATCTTGCCGTTTATCCCGTGGAAAATATATAGAGGAAAGAATCCAGAAAAGTAGTGTGGAAATGGGAATCTTATACAAACAACGGTACCATGATTCAAAATGAAAATCCTAATTAGCAAAAGGTGTATCAAGATCGGTGAAGTTTGATTGAGGCTCGATTAGTTTGATTTATTACCTTGTTGCCCATTCTTTTTACATTCCGACGGCTTATTAGCAGAGGCCCACGCTAAAGCTTAAAAAACGAGCCAATAT
This sequence comes from Clytia hemisphaerica, assembly GCF_902728285.1. Classification (NCBI taxonomy): domain Eukaryota; kingdom Metazoa; phylum Cnidaria; class Hydrozoa; order Leptothecata; family Clytiidae; genus Clytia; species Clytia hemisphaerica. The sequence goes on along the minus strand of NW_027103564.1, from coordinate 1,497,370 downwards.
CATCCCATCGGGAAGGAAAAGCTGGAACTTTTACTAACCAAACTCATCTAACACCAATCAAACTTCATCGGATAAAAAACTGTCATCATTAACGAGGGACTGCTGTACATTGTCCGGTGGTGTATGGTGGGCTGGATCTAAATGTCCTTTGTACGGCGGTGAAAATAGGTTAATTTGAAATCTGCTGTACTGTACACCCACCTTACCCACCGTAAATCACCATACAATGACAATGTACGGCAGTGTCTTGGCAGGGTCGTTTCGACTATACAAAAATGATTGCTGAATTTCAATTTGACATGATTTCTAAGAAATATCATGAGATGGGCACGGGTAACTTGCATCAGTGTGGAGGCAGGAGATTTGAGGGCATGCATAGCCCTCAAGAAATGAATGACCCGTTTGGTCATTAAAATACAAAGTTAAATCAAAACAAAAATGGTAGGTTAGAGCTGCAAGCGGAGCTGCGTAGTTCAATTTTTTTGAAATTTTGCTGCTTTGATTGGTCAGTCATTTGATGGCTATGCTATGCAAGTTACCCTCCACTGATGCAATCAAGTTACCCGACTTCAGTTCACGGTACTTGCTAAAACTGAGTGTTTGTCACAACTGGTTTCACTATTAACACATAACTATCTGGTGAAAAAAGGAAAAAAATATCATACCTATGTGCTGTTTGTAGTTTTGGTGAAGAAGAGAAGAGAGGGTTAATGTTGTTGTTCTGGAAAATTAACTCTTTTTGTACTAATTACTGAGCATTATCAATTAGTTGGTGCATTCACTACTACACAAACATAAAATACTTAGTAGTAAACAAATATTAAACCTCTTTAAACACTCTACAAAAGACCAGAAAACATGATAAAAATTTATACAGCAGCAGCAAGTTTCAAAAGCATGTGCAATCAAGCAGCCATTAAAAAGTTCTCACAGTGAATGTTTACAAAGGCTTGGTTACACTTCTTGCACTAGCGTATTTTATTTATTAAGAAAAGCCCTGTTTTTTATCACTTTTTATCTTTGTGAGTGAGTCCACCTTTAGAATATTGGCCGTAGTACGCCCGCAGCCAAATGCCCACGCCATAATTTGCGCCCCAAAAAATGTCTCGCCACATACATACACGGAAGCCTATCGTAATACTTTCGCTAAGCGAAATTAACAAAGCATCATCGCTTTTTCTTATGTTCCATTCAGTTGATAGATAACTGAACCAGCTGGCTATGAGCCCAGTGAAAAGATTTCAAATTACCGAGCCCGCTGACTGGGGCCCTAGTGAAAACAACCGGAACGATTTCCTAAAAGTCTCAGATTTCTACAGCAGTAAATTATTGACTTTATAAAATGCCCCAAAGCATCAGGACATTAAATCAAAACAAAACAAACCAAAAACAAACACCAACCTCGAATTTCGTCTTCAATTTGGAAAAGCATGTTAAGATCATCGTGTGCATTAGCTGTCACTTGTATAGAGAATTTCTTCTCTTTTTCACAAACGGTTGTAAAGGTCTTTAGTATGCTCATCATCTGTTGATCTTCACAGATACAAGGCTTTTTACCACAACCTGTAGAAATGATACTTTACTTTATCAGAGCCTTTATAATCTTTATAAGACCCTTTGCCTTAACAATCCAAGGGTTGTGGGTTCGATTCCCTGTCACCGCCTCAGCAAATGAATAGCTGATTTAGGCAGTAAGTTACTGGGAGCTGAGAGTAGGTATGGTGCTCTACCTCAGCATTCATGCATTCATGCACTACCTCTAGCGAAAATAAATAAAGATATAAACTCCCAAATCCCGGATGTCGCTGACAGCCACCAGATGAAAAATACTTTACTTTACTTTACGAATACTTTTGTTTCTATTAGGTTTAAAGTCCATCCGCTTTCAGTCAGTATGCACTCCACTTTTTTTTTACCTCGGGGTTAGCACATTCAGAAGGTTCTCCACACGATGGTAAAAAACAAACTGACTTTAGAACAACTTTAGGAAAATGCTCTACCGAATGAGCTACCAGGCCAGAGAATTAGTTTTAAAGAAAACTTATTTCATTGATCGCTCCAGTGAGAGTAGTGTTAGAAACAATACCTTCATCCCATTCATGAGCGGCGATCCAATAAGGTCTTGGGTACCAGTCAACAGGTGGTTTATCAAAGCCATTCATTTTGTAGTGGAATGTACTACCTGCAAAATATGAAAATAATGTACGATGAAAGTTTCGCGGGTAAGAAATTTTACAAGGTGAAAATTGAAAATCGAAAAATTTCTTTACCGATAAATAGACCTTTTCATAAATTACGAAAATGAAATTATTGCCAAACCTCTCGGCGGACTTTATTAAAACTACTTCCTATTCATAAAAAAAAATCATTTAATGTCTCAAGAGACATAATCACCATGGTAATTGTTTGAATACGAGGTTAAGTGATGTTCGTGACGTAATTTATGAAAAGGTCTATTCTAAAAGATTTTCTTGATACAGTTGAGCCTCTATAACTTGAACACGCACGGGGAACGCGAATTTGTTAAGAAAATTTCGAGTTATGGAATAAGGTTTATAAGACATTGGTAACTGAAGGGGGTCATAAATCTTGTTCAAGTGAAGGAGATATTGGATCGAGTCATATAGGTTCAAATTAAAGAGAGGGGTCACGCTTGGCGGGGTGCGAAATAATGCCTTTTTCGGTCAGAGTAGAAACTTGGTCTGTTTCAGTGGAAAAACGAAATTAGGCTAAAAATTCGGTCGGAGTTAAGCGATTTGGAAAAAATATTCTACATTTCCGGATATTTTGACGAAAATCGGGAATTTCGAAGGTATTTTCGGTTTGACGGAATTTTAATTTTAATGACCGTACAGTGGAATCAGGCACCAACTAAACTCCTCCCCCCTAAAGAGCCTCCAAATCTGAAAACTCTTATGCCGAATATTCGTTTTTAAAGTGTAGGATAAAATCCAATACCTTATTAAAGGTATTTAATTTTCGTGGAACAGGGGGTATGAAAATAGTGTCTTATGACGAAACATATTTTTGCAGTTAAAACTGGTTAAAACTAACTTTTGGCCGATTTCTTTCATTTTTATTAATTTTGAATCCTTAGATTACCCTTTTAATGATGAAATATTGCATGGCTATTCGGGTTTTACGAACGATTAGTCCTCCCCTCTAGTAGGGTTTCCTAAACGCAAAAGGAATTTGAATAAAATATCAATAAACCAGCCGAGGCTGGAAGGTCAGCCAATAGAGCTTAGCTAGATAGCTTTAATAAGTGGGTTAACAGATGTAAGAGATGTACTGAAACAGAGTAGACTAAAAATGTTGAATAATGTACAAAATGTGAAACATTTGATAACTTGATTTAAAATTATTTAAAACAAGCCTGAGAGCTCCTCCAACCCCCCCCCCAAGAGAAGCTTAAAGTATACTTCTCTTTAGCATTGTAGCACTGTTTTTATGACATCAAACAATTAAGCTATAGTTCATTACTACAAAATAAAAGAGAAACATAGTGTAACTTTTTGTTAATTTCATTCCAGTCAGTTATGATACATTTTTTCTGTTGGATGTAGAGAATATCCATATCTGACCAAAGTGTTATACTAGAAATCAGGGCCGGCGAATCGGTTTTAAAAGTGAGGGGGCTAAATGATATAGTGACTAAGGAGGCCCCACCATGGTTGGGGCCGACGGGCCGGAAAATTTTTGAAATTATGGTACTCTATATGGCCTAGAAGTGGTCTAAATTTAATTTTTGTGAAATTATTGGAATGAAAAAATCAAAAAAGTTAGACGTTTTTTATACTGATAATCACCAAAGAATATACTACTATATAATAACAAAATGAAACCTTTAAGTAAATAAAGCGGACTTTTACATGTTCAAAATTCATAAGTAAAAGTAGATTGAGAGTATACTTTAACAGTAAGTAAACAGTAATAAAAATTAAAATTTTCCAAAGTAATTAAAGCAATGCTTTCGAGTCGACGCAAACTCTCTACCAACTTCATCTAAATCAAGTTTATCCGTTAGATTTTTATATGGATATGGAACAAAGAAAGATTGTTAAACCGTTTTGGCTTCATTGTTGAACGTAACCAAGTCTTTTTTCTCACCCTCTCTTTCTCTCTCTCACTCTTTTTTTTTTGCAAAACAGTGGGGGGGCTACAGCCCCCCTAGCCCCCCCCCCCCCGGTTTCGGCGGCCCTGGAAATAAATAAGAAAATTGCCAATACGTCAGAACCAAAATGAAGATATCCATCAAATATACATAGAAACTGTACTTTTTGTTTTACTTGATAAAACTCCAATAACACTTTCAACTAACAAGCTACAAACTTTAAGTCACAAAGCGCAAACTCCAGAAAAACACAATTTGCATCAAAAACTTTGCAAAACGTAGTTCATATTTATAACATTTCAACGGTAAGTGTAAACCGCAGGTTACAGGTTGCAGGTTACAGGTCGCGGGTTACAGGTTACAGGTCACAGGTCAGTGTTGGTCAGCTTCAATTACTGTAAAACACAAAGAAAATGTTAACAGTTGTTAATGTCAAAAATATAATTCCAAAGGTATTTTATTGATCTAGAACTATTTTAAAGCTAAAAATCTACCCACGTGCTGACCATGTGATTTCGCGTTTTATGCCGTGTATAACACGGACCTGTAATACTTGTATTATATATTACATCTATATCACACATGTAAAAAAATTATCTTTTCAATGTTATACGCATGTTACGTATGTTATATACAAAGAATAAAGAAATATTCGAATATCGATCTCACCTTTGCTTTAAACAGCCCCCTAACAGGAAAATAGCTATTTCACAATCACTATGTCATATCTCATTTTATCTCCTGCATCACCTTGGGTATGATAACAAGAATTGATGAAAATAGCGTCAATGGGATTATATTTTATAAATGTTTCAATATTTTTATCCCCTGCTTTGTATTTTTGATAAAATGACGTCACCTTTTTCATCTCTCTAAAACAGCTCTCTTGGAGTATTTATTGTTTTCAAAACCTGTCAATCTATATCCACTTGCAGCGTCAGCATCCTATTATGCATGAAGAATATTTTATTTTAAATGGCGTACAAAACCTCATACTTTGAGATAACATCATTATTTACATAATTTAAGTGTCATTTGTTGTCAATATTTGGGGTTGATGATTTGTCGTTTAAGTCTTCTAAATAACATTATTAACATATTTTGATATTACATTTCCATTACATATATAATATTTTCAGGAACTATGTTATAAGTTGTATGTTATGAATTGTATGTTACGAGTGCGTTACAGTTTTCCGGTCTGTGTTTTGTTAACCTGACCTGTGACCTGTAACCTGTAACCTGTGACCTGTAACCTGCAACCTGTAACCTGCGGTTTACACTTACCGACATTTCAACAGGAACTGTATTTTGGTAGACTTGGTCAAATTACAGAAACCATTTGTCAGTTGTCTGCAAGGCCAATGAGGTATGTAAAAACTGACTGCTATTCAGTCAAAGCCAAAATTTGGCAAGGTCAGCAAAACATAATTTGCGTCCAGAACTGTTGAACAAATTGTTTAGTTTTTTTAATTATTCAAAGTCAAAAAGCCATTGGTCGTAACTTTCTGCAATTCCATTAAAAACAAGTGATACATTTATGGACCTACCTGAATGAAAAATGAACACGTGAACAATTCCTATGATTCAATCCCGATAAAAGTTGGTAACAGACGAACGGACGGACAGACGAACGAACACAGGTTAATTTATAGGACCTCCAGGTAGGGCGGTCATCGAAAAAATACTCTGTTCGCGTCGCGACAGGTGTTAAAAATGCATGCAGGCGGACGGGCGGTCAAAAAGATTCCCGGTTTTTTTTTAATCACGCCAGTAACTCAGGGGCGGGTGGTAACGCGAGCAAAACTATTTTTCGATGGTCGTCAGAGCGATTGAGAAAAAAGCTATATATACTTTAAAAGAACAAATTGCTTTTCCTAGATTTTTTTCCGCATCTCCGCACTGGAAAATCAGCGGAAAATTTGATGCGGGCGGGTGACGCGAATAGAACAATTTTTCGATGACCGCCTAGGTCAAAAAATGTGACTGATCATTGTCCTACTTTGCACTTGAAGCAAAATAATAAAATCTTGAAAAACACAATTTGCATCACGGGCCGTCCATATAGGTAGTACGTACGCAAAGATTTTCCAAATATTTGACACCCCCTCCCCCTTGTACGCAGAGAACAATAGAAATGACTTCGTTTAAACAATAGATGTACGCTTTTGCTAAACCCCCACTCCCCCCTTCACTGCGTACGTACTATATGGATGGCCCCTCCAGTCTGCGTAAATAAATTTTGTAGTTTAGTACCGTCAAGTTACACAACATGCACACAACCATCTTGAAAACTTTGCTGGTCGCAAATGATAATCGAAAGCAAAACTTAAAATTCATAACTATGCGGGGAAGCTCATTTTTCCCCCGTTTTGCTTTAAACTCGCTTTTGATTGGTCCATGATTTTCGGCGATTGATTTACCGCCTTGGCGGAATAAACACACGACCATAATAAATAAATTCAACAGGGCAGCGGTGTAGCAATTAATTTCAACTGGGAGTCCTCTCTTCTGTGCCAAGCACTGGCAGTGTTTTTTAAACTTTAAAACAATGTTAAATGAAGACCAGATTGATCTGTTTTTTATGGCTGTGCAAGTTGTGACGAGAGTGTGCATGTTGTGTAACTTGATGGCAGCCCGCTTTCTGCAAGTCTGATAAGAGATATCTATAAACTGTTATCGCCATTCATTCCATTCCATCATTCAGTCAAAACGTGCGCCAAGGTTAGAAAAGGTTAGAAAAACACAATCTGCGTCCGGAACTGCGTGAAAAATAGTTTGATCAATTTAAACAAGAACTATATACATTAATATTAATATAAATGATCAAATTCCAAAGACCATGGATTCCCTTTCAACAAGATGTAGCTGCTTCTTAACCGAAAAATATTTTCGACCGACCGACCGACCGAACGACTCCCACTTTTTAAAGTAAAAATGACGGGAACCAAACAATTCTTTGCGATTCGCCTTATCACAAACACGTCCAAGTCCAAACAAGCAACATGCTGAGTGGACCTACCTAATGATTAACATCAGATGAAAATAAGAAAAAAGTGACAATAATTGTACAAAAATTCAGAATGGAAAGATAAAGCCTGCGTGTTGAATAATGTAAAATGGTAAAAAGGAATTTCCCCAAATACGAAAATCAGTTAAACCATTCAGGCCCAAAAAACCTTTTAAGCTGTTTTTGGCCCAAATTTGCCCAAAAAAATTTTCCTTAAAAATCTGGCTCCGTCACATTTTGGGCATTGCTATTTTGCATCATTGTGCAAAAAATCAGAAAAAAATTATGAGTCAACATTGAGAAAAGCTATATTTTCTTATTTTGGTTAAAGGGAATTTCCCCAAAATATGAAAATCCGTCTTTTAAGGCGAATAAGAATTTTCCAGGAAAAACCACTTCAGCCATTCTTTAGAGAATCTTGCCCTCCATCTTTGTACAAAAAATCAGAAAAAAGTAATGACAGGATTTTGCACAAAGTCCAAAAAAACCCTATTTTTAGGTAGTTTTTGGCCCAAATTTGCCCAAATAAATTTTTTCTCAAAAATCGGGCTCCGTCACGTTCTGGGCATTGCCATTTTGCATCATTGTGCAAAAAATCAGAAAAAACTAATGAGCCAATCCTGAGAAAAGCTGGTAACAGACGGACGGACGAACGAACGAACGGACATGGGTTAATTTATAGAACCTCCACCGGGGTACCCGGAGGTAGGTCCAAAAAGCACGATTGCATCCGGTCTTTATCAAATTTATACAGTAGCTGTACTTTTGTAAACTTTATCAAATTCCAATAACATTATAACACCATCAATCCCCCTAGAGGCAAACAAGAAAAATATGTTTTTATTGCAAAAACTATTAAAAAGCAGCAATAAAAAGTATCAGAAAATTCAACATAAACAAAAACTTGAGCAAACGGCTTTAACATTTAAACCTTCAAAATATGTAGAAAAAGAATCCCCTTGATGAAAATCCTGTTTGATTTGCCGAGTTAAAAAAATAAATGACAGAAATTGAAGCTTGCAACAGATTTACACTGGCAATACTTTGGTACAACACTGTACTGACTTATCACATCTGACTTTATCGCTTGAGCCGCCATCTTGAAACACTACATTATGATCTGTAAAAACAACGCACGCTAAAAAGTACCCAAAAAAGTTAACCTGATCGGAAGAAAGTTTAGAAATCAAAGTGAGATCGGAAAATCGGATTTTCTTTTTGCCGTCTTATGGTGGAAAATTTTACCTATTTGAATGCTCAGCTTCGGCTGACCAAAAATTGAGCTCAAAATTCTAATTTTTGTACTCTTAGGTTCCAAATAAACGGGCCCCCCCGCTTGTTAATTTTTCGAAAATTTTCCAACCCCCCCGGACCTTATTAGGACCCCCCCGTTTATTAATCTTTAAGAATATTTTCAGCTGTCAAAGAGAAGGCCCCTTATTTTGCTCTAAATAGCCTGATTTTAGCCTATTTTTACCTTATTTTTGGGTTTCAGAAGTACAATTTCCAACCCCCCCGGCAATTAAGTCCCCCCCGTTTATTAAAATCTAGAAAATTTTCCAACCCCCCCGTTTATTCGAACCCCCCCGTTTATTTGGAACCTAAGAGTAGGAAAAATAGGTCATATGATGCCTGTGGCACTTAATGGCTTTAAAAGCAGTTCAGCATAAGTTTAGTTATTCGGTCATTCTTGAGGAAGGGGAACGCTACGTCACACTCATTTTTGGCTGGACACCGCCTGTAGGGACCTAGGAGTTCCACGACCCATACACCATTTGATAGCACCCATAGATAGATAGAGTCGATATTGTACGTGGAAAGCCCAGTAATCTAGGACTTTTAGACAGTCTTTCGATTGTTTTCACGGGGTCCACGGTCAGCCGGCTCGTTTATCTATGAACTGAACGGAACATTGGAAGGAGCGGAGATTCGAGCTGCGAATCCCTGGTTTGAGATGCTGACGCCTTTGACCACTTGGCCATCGCTCCCATAGATAGGGGAGGATCGATCTCAAATGGTTGGTAACTCAGAATGAAAGTGAATGAAAAATGAAAAGAATAAACAAACTCACCATCAACGAAATCTTCATTATAAAGAGTGGTGTAACCTGCTTTATTGAAATCTTTAAAAATAAGTGGTATTGAATCACAGCTGTTATTGTTTGGTAGTTGCCAAGGGTTACTGTCCTCCTGTCTGTACATATAGCCTAAAAAGGGGACATGAAAATTTGAAATTGAGAATTGGTATTTGCTGCTACCGATTATTTAGTTGATAGTCCGAAAAAAAAATCTATGCTAGACTTAAAAAATTCTTCGTTTGCCGTTACCCGACTCCAGATTTTGGAGGTGGGTTGGTCGGAAAATTTAATTTTGGTCATTCATGGGATTAATTTAGTAATTCTTGAAGAAAAAAAATTCTCTACATTCTCTACAGAACAGTCTGTCGGCTGACGGCAAACCAACAAGTCCAGTATAGAATGTTATTTTTAAAGTTCAGCCCTATGCTAATTCCTAATCAATATTGTCTCTTAATAACATTCTACTAAGAGCTTGAGTGCAATCAATAAACAGGAATCAAGAAAGCTTGAAAATAAATCTTTTGGCCTAGGAAATTTAGGAGGAATATGACATAGGAGTTTTTTCAGGTTGCTAAGTTATATAACCTACCAATCATCAAATCTCATCATCTTTCTGACTGTACAAAGAAATTCTATTACTTTTTAATTATTCTAAACTTCAGGAGATAACGAATTTGTGGGTTTCACTTTATGTAAAATCTGCTGTTCTGCTTTTCCCCAGACACACTGTATTGCACACCCCCTTCTCACAGACCTACTGGAACCCCTTCCCACTGCAAAAATTGTCCCCTGTGGAAAATTATCCTCCTATTTTTGTCTCCATTGAAAATAATCAAATAAACCAATCTTCACTGAAAAGTATTATGCTATTTTTCCCATCCCCACTGAACTATCTGACTTAAAAATAAATAAATTGATGTCCCCAGCCATAAAACATTATGCGAATATCAATCCCCATCGAGTTTTAGTCCGTAATTTTTATCCTACCGGGTCTGTGAGAAGGGGTGTTATTTCTTAATAAAACTCTAATCTTATTAAAACAACAAGATAAACGATGACCTACCAGCTAAAGTAGCCATCAATTGGCAAGTTGTACCATCCCCGTGTATTCCATGACCTTTGAATATCATCGCATTTTCATCATCTTCCAAAATTTCCATAAACTTTGGTAATTGTCGATACATATTTGCATTTGATATAGCATCCAGCATCACCATGTGTATATTGTAAGGTAATCCCGATTTTTCCTGATTATCAGATTTTAATTTCCCAGAATCGGATTTCGGATTCAATTCACGGCCATGTTTTTGACATACAAGTGAACGATTAGATATAGTGGCATGGTATTCTCTAACTTTGATACCACTCATTTTCGTTATCTTAGCTTGAAAGAAATCTCCTTCCAACCGATTAGATTTAAACTTTTTCAATTTCTCTGAATATTCCAATATATGATTTGTTGAAAAATGGATGTGAAAATCATCATTTAATACTTTGTAATAGTCAAACTGTTTGTCCATGTGTCTTGTAAATACTTTTGGAGGATCTAATTTACCATCTTTTGTTCTTTTCCGACCTCTAATGACATAACTTATTTCGACATTTTTAATTTCCCCAGCATTGTTATCAACTTCAAAGCAACTATCAACAATTTTACCAAATTTCTGCACGGTACAATATTGTTTCTCTTTTAAGACCCATGCTTTCAATCTTTCAACTCCAAAAGGATTTACATCGGGTATCTTACACATTGATCCAGGTTTCTCACGGCTCTCCGATACTGGCGATGAAGAATGATGTCGCATTTGGAACCGCTGGTAATAACGTTGTATAATCATAGTACGTATGGCGTGCTCCATTTCTATGTTATTAAGATAGTTGTTCAATGTGACACCAATTATGAAAATCACCAAAAGGCAAACAATGAACAATTTTTTCATTTGAACTTGAATGTAATTGCCTGTCCTCATATTTCTTAACATTGCGTTCATACCTAAATAATTTAACAATATATTTTGATAATGGTCTTTGCTTTCTTCTTTTCTGAAATAAAAAAAATTCAAACAATTAAAATGTATATAAATGATTGAGTCCTCATAACTCGAAGCCACACGGTAAATATAAATTTGTTTGAGTTAAGGAAGTTTTGAGCTATGGTTAATATGGCATTATTAGGGACCAATAAACTTGTTCGAGTTAAGGAGACATGTTATTTCAACTTAGATGAAATAAAAATCAAAACTTAGAAATTGGCCTTTTCAAAATTTCAAAAAAAAGGAATACCCCTAAGTCATTGTCAATTTTCATTTAAAAAAAAAAGCTTTCATTTTAATTTTATAACTAGGTTTTCTGAAAGAATTCTTAAATTTTCCTGAAAAATGTATACAGGTTCTCTTTTTGAAGATTTTAACTCTTTGCAGTCATTCATAGCTGACTCCACAAATGACAGTGTTCTGAAGGTAACGGTTAAGTTTTAATTCTAATCTGACTTATTCGTAAAGTAGTTTTAGCAGTTTTATTCTATCTCTAGGAATTTCTTTGCAAATAGAAGAATAAATAGGGGCCGACCAACCCTGGCATACCTGGGCATTCCAAAAATCAAATAAAAATAAAATTGATTTTGGCAGTATATACACCTCTATTTTCATTGCTTTACAGACTGCCAAATTTTCAAAATTTCGGTAGTTTTTCCAAAGTTTTGAGAATTTTATGTTCAATTTTTAATTTTATCCATCGACCCGTAAAACAACAAATTAAATTTGCCTCGCCTAATTTTGACCATAATAAAAGAAAATGTCTCAATGACAAGAGTCAAAAACATCACATTATCATGATAAATAAAATAATATATAAGCATCGAATTAGGAGCAATTTACAAAATTCAAAAATTTACCTTTACCCCCTTGGACCAAACCATGGCCCTTGCAAAGTCCCCTCTAATATCAAAATGGTTCCTATGGCACTACTTAGTCACTAAATATTGTGTCCCCTTTCTTCCTATAAAACCTTGATTCTAGCCTCCTAAATTTGGTAGATGCGTTTTTACTTGAAGAAACACACTCAGGGTTCAGTAAAATTTGACAAATGATCCATTAAATTTAAGTCCATCTTTCCAATGCAAAAGAATTCATCTTTCTAAATTCATAGAACTTGAATAAATCCACTTCAAAGAGGGGTCTTTTTTCTGGGACATCAAGTAAGACTTAGTAAAACTCAAGTTTGCTCTGAAAATTCTATTAAAGTCTGTTTGCTTTTGCACTAATCTTTTATTTGCTTGCCATTTTCAAACTTTACAATTAAATGCTTTAAACGTATAAGATATTATATACCATTTAAAGGACAATTCAGGGCACTATTATTTTTGAGAAAAATCATTCTAAAAACTTATGAAAATGAAAGTGAAAAATGAAAAAGAAAAAAATCAACTCTTTATCCTTTAGTGCTCAAAACTCCATTTTATGTTCCAGTTTATGTTCCATTTTGTTATAACGTTTTTTGTTGTTTTTTTTCGTATTATACTACTCTTAACTACTTTGCAGACCAGATAGTTGCTATGGCGGAATTAGACAAGGTATGTTGACATTACACGAAGCTACAGCACTTTCAGTGAATGCCTTTCAATTGAGAAAAAGATTGAAATCTCAAGTTTAATAGTTGCTTTTGTATTGGAAATCCCAGGAATTTCAAAAGAAAACATTTTACTTTGGAAATCCACCGCCGTCCACGCCACCCTCATGATGTACATATTGCCATAGGACCCTCTCGGCGCTCCGGAAGCGTTCGGAGCACAAATTGCCGGTTTTTTTCATGCTTCAAAACACCAGAAGATTCCGGAGCACTTCTGGTGTTCCGAAGCACGATTTTTGGCGATTGGTCTGCACCAGAACTCCGGAAACTATGTTAAGAATCACTTGCTCTGGAAGCACCGGAAGAACTCCGAAACTTTCCGGAGAGAAAAATGGTGTTTTTTTAGCTGCTCTGGAAAACTCTGGAAGTTTCCGGAGCGCCGGGAGCGGAGGGTCCTATCTATATTGAATTGTATGCAAAAATTATGGTGGCCGAATTGCCATGGTGAAATTCCCTTAGAAAGTATGCAAAAATAATCCTTACTTGGCTAACAGTCAAAACATTGATCTGAAGCCGCTGAATGTGTGACGTCATAATTACTGCTTTCAGTTTGCTTGTTTTGAAAGTTGATGTGTGTACTCCGTCTTTGTGGAATTTCTTATGGCATGAAAACAGAATATGCTATGTCTTTAAGAACAAATTTCTAAAACGTTTTTGTTGTTCTGTAAATATTTCTTTTTGGATTAAGAAATTCCATCTTTTATTGTTCTAAAACAGTATAGACTTAAACTTGTATATCAAGATTACAGGATTTTGAGTACGGGCCGATTTTACTTTCGTTTTCAATGGTTTCACTAGCCATAAGCAAAAAGCTCGTACCCATGTCTATTTCTAGCTGTTAAAGCATAACAATTTGAGTTGAGTTCTTTTTCAGGACATGAAACTTGGATATTCAAAATCTACTCAAAATTCCGCTTCCACTGATATATAACATGATAGGGTTATTTTCAAGTTAATATTCCGTTTTTTTTGGATTTCGGCCTAAAAATGACCCAGTTTTGGCCAAAAAAGTGATGAAACAGTAAAAATCATATAAATGAAAAATAGGTGATTATTTTCCTGAATTTGTAAGAAATATTATAATTTTAATGTAAAGTTGTCAGAAATACATACTAGAATGAGAAAAATAAACTTAGAAAGTTAAAACATGAGCTAAATCCTAAAAAAACCCGGGTTTTTCCAAAATTAACCTACGAAACATTTTGATCAAAAATGAGAAAATCCACCTTGCAGGACCTCTAGTTCATTGTAATTCTGCATTTTTGACTCCATTTTTTGCATATTCTGATATACTCTACCTATTTGAAGAATCTTCAAGCAAAGAAATCTCAATTCAAGTACAATAATTGACGAAAAGATAGGGGAATTTTGACATAGGCCCAAATTTTCCGTCACGGCGTGACAAAAACTAAAAAGGGCTACAGAAAATCTTGAGGGTTGATTTTTGAATTTCTATTTCAGGTTTCTGATTAACACTATATGGTTGATGTTTCATGGAGAAAATTAAGACCTGATTCCACTCTCATAGATTTTTACAGGCTATTGAAAATTTTCCGTCACGGCGTGACAAAAACTTTGACCTAGTACTAGTCAGTGAAAAAATGGATTTGAAAGCCTCAAATCTTAGATTAACCAGTCCAAGTCCTATAGAAAGTTGACTCAGCTTGCAAAAGAGGCCTTTTGGTTAGTTTTTTGAATCTATACCTGAAAAAAAAACCCTGTAATAAGGACATCATTCCAAAGCAGTTTTTTCAGTACCGTAGCAGCAGGCTCAGATTTAGCCTATGTTGATTTTTCGGGATCATATGCATGTTAAATATCAAATTGTCAGAAATTTTATGTAGATTTCAAAAATGGTTAAAAGTAGGGGTTAAAAATGAAGTCAATGAGAAGAAAATGCAAAACTTGATGATTTTTTCTCCTATTTTGGCCTGCGATTTTACAGAAACCTAAAAAATGCGATAAAAAATTTCTAAAGCGAGGTCAAGCTCTATTTCTTTTTGCTTTTTGCTACAAAATACCATAGCTTCCCATAAAAATAGGTTTTAGAGAGATTTGAAGACCTTCATTTTTTGACATTTTTTAAAATTTTTGGGTACAGTACGAGCTTTTTGCTTATAATAGCTCACTTTCGATTTCAAGCCAACATCTTAGCAATCGGGTGCTTTGCCTATAGTTACAGGGAATTGTGCAAAAACCAAACATAGAAAGTTTTCCAAATCCCCTATTTCAATTAAACCAATAAAAAATGAAACTAAACCAATAAAAAATGAAACTTTTCCATGTTACACTTTTTTGCACCAATTTTTCAAAATGAAAATATTTAAGATTTAAAGTTCTTAATCTTTTATTCAATGGTTTTTTACGGTACTTTGTTGGCAATAGAACTCTCGCATCAAATTCCCGCTTTTTTCAGTAAATTGAAGATGAGAGAAAACTTACAGTAAGCCTTACTACAGTTACAGTAGAATCACAGATTCAAAAAAATATACGAAGGGTGGGATTTTACAGCTGCCCTTAGTGCAAGAAACTGAGAGGCCACATGTGCCAAAAGGAAGGGCAATTTGAAATGCAGCAACCTCATTGGTGGAAATTTTATAAACAGCTGCTAAGGAGCACCGTGAAGCAGGACCCTCGAACACGCCCGGATTTCTCCGGGCGCGTCCGGGCGGCTAAAATTCGGGCGCCTAAAAAAGGCAATTTGCAAACTTGAAATATTTTGATGCTTAAACATAATTATTTTAATAGTAAAACTGCATTTTAGGTAAAATTCAACATTTTAGTCAGTCAGGTAAATCCTTGCATTTGCACGGGGTCCGCTACGTTGCATTTACAACGGGTTGAAATCGAAAGTAGGGCGAAAACCCGGTGTAAATACACTGTCTTTTTGGAACTCTGTGCATTTGCATGGGGTGGAAAATCAGAAAATTTAAGATTTTTCAATATGGTTTTACAATCAATTAACACCATTCTTTTTGTTTAGAATCAATATTAAGAAGATGAATCAAATTCAATAAGATGTACCAGGTAATCCTTTTTTATTGTCTTTGTATTCTAATTTGGAAAACAAGAATCGTTCTTCTTATGCTTTGATGTAACAGCCGCAAGGTTGTGGCAAAGGAATTCGTTCGCGCGGCCATACTTTCGATTTTCGGATGCTGAACATAAAACTTAGAATACGGGCATCTTGAGATAAACGGTGTTTCCGAACTCCGTGCTTATTTCTAGTTCACCGGTGGTCTAGATTAGATGAACCACAACAATTCTTCTCTCGCTATTTCTTCTTTTTCTTTTTTCATTTTTCATGGAACACAATTGCGATCATATCCAGGTGAGACGTGTATTTTCTACATTTTCCACCGTCGTAATATCGTAATGATGATACACATTCATTATCATTGGCGAGGGCGAGAATTCGGAAGCCCTCTAGAGATCCAGTAGAGCCCCCCGCCCCACTGGAAAATTTAGCAAAAAAATCGTCGTCAGTGGAGAAAATAACCTGAAAGTTTAACCCGCCCACTTGAAAAGAACCAAATGATTTTACCCTCAGTATGGTGGAAAAATTGCACCGCAAAACCATTCCCACTGTAAACTTCGAGCTGGAATATAGAGTTTCTATCTTAATCAGGACACTACGATTAGATAGAAATTTCCATCTACACTGAAGGAAAAAGCTCCACCGGGGTGGCATTGACAGTGGTGTGTGTGTTTGAGAGAATGAAAACAACGCCCAGAATGAAAGAGAAACCAAAAAGAAAGACCAACTCTATATTTTATTAATTTGATTTTAATGATCAATGGCCTCATTTTTACTTTTGGCCACATTTTTTAATGTATGTATTTCGTAGCGTATATTATTTTATACATTGCTAAATTTAATAAAAAAGTGGCTCTTATTTTCTTCTCCGTGACTCTCAAGCAACACGCTCTCCCTGAGCAGCTCATAATGATAACAATCGGTAACATTGTCGGTGGCACACTAAATAAATAATGAAAATTAAAGTTACTATTATATGAGTGTAAAGATCCGTGGGTACGGCAACCTCGTCCCTGTGTATCCCAGGCTTTATTTACGTTCTTGTTGATCGAGGCAAGAGAATACCCTGATGTATTATCTAGCGCTCCCAGTCAGAATCAAAACGATGATAATACGCAGGGATCGAGGCTAGTGGTACGGTAGATTTTGTAAAGCTTGAAACTAGACAAAATTACTGTCGCTCAAGAGACGGTAGATAAATTGCCAAAGTTACAGTGACAAGTAACGCACACTAATTGATGGGAAGCACAAAATCGATCTAGATTTCAACATATGAGATAATTGTTCCATACAAACAATGTAACTTACGCTGCACACTTCTTGAGTTTAGTGAAAGCAGTCCGTATTGATTGTGATGTTGACAAATTGACTCCGCTTTGTTTGATCCATTTTTCCTGAATAAAAAGAAAGTAAAAACATTATTTAAACTTGGATCTTTCAAAGTATTGAAATAATCGGATCAGTCGTTTTGGTTAGCAGTGAAGCTGCTTAGTAAGTCTAATCTTTGGGAAGAGAATATATGAATATGAATTTGATGCAGGGGTGTATTTAGAATTGTCAAGTATCACTGAATAGTATTCTATATGGACCTAACGCAATAGGCCGTTCGCATAAAGAAAGCGGTAAGGGTGGGTTCCGTATGCAAATTTATCGAGTAAGACGCGGGCGTTTAGAAATGCTCAAATTTATCAAAAATATTTTGCTTGATTAAAAAAGATTGAATGGGTGGAATTTTTTTTCAATGGACACAATCCTTTATTAACGAATGAAGAATCTCGTATAGAAAAAATGAAAGCCCTGTTCATCTTCATTTCCCCCGTTTTTACTTTTTTAAAGTTAAAATTGGCGTATTTGCCTGACGCGTTCTAGGGTCGGGAAACCCGTTGCAAATGCACACCCCGTCGTTCAAATGTAGGATTTGACTGACTGCTAGTAATTTCTGTGTAATTAAATAAATGTATTTTAGGTAAATAATTGATCTGGATGGTAATCTTTAAATACTTTATGGTCTTGTAAATACACTTGAATATCGGTTGTTTTCAGTAAAATCTTACGTCATTTTCGTATTCAACACCCTGTGCAATTGCAACGAATCGCGGGGCGCCAAAACCTCGTGCTAATGATTGCAAGGATTTATACTAAGTATAGAGACTGGTTAAGAATCAAGGTAAAATAAGGAGGTCCATAAGAGATGTCCCAGATGACTTTTAAAGTGAATTAGAGGGCTGAGACATCGAAAATAAAGTTTTCGAAAAATGCCGCCCAGATAAACTATCCAGGCGTTTTTGATAAATAGATCTTAGCGCCCGGAACACCCGGATTACGCCCGGAATATTCCGGGCGGCATCCGGGCGTGTTCGAGGGTCCTCGTGGAGCACCAGGAAGCTATCAGTGTTGGAGAAAAAGAAAGTGGTTTTCGCGCATGAATCACATGTTTTAATTGGCTGAAATAAACTTGGTTTCAGATTATTTTGACGCGCTGCTACTAAAAACATATTTGATAAAATTGAAGGTATTCAATATGATTTGGAGTTGAGTGAGTATTCGATCACCGATAGAATTATTGATCATTATTGACCAGACCCCCGCGCTCGATAGGATCGATCATCGGAACGGCTCGATGACGGATCGATATGTGATCGATGGATTACTTATCGATCCGGATAGGAGATCGATAGAGGATCGATACTCAATATTTTTTAAGCTTATGATTAGTTATCGATCTATCATCGATCTATCATCGATCTATCATCGATCTTTTATCGATCTTATCGACCCTATCGACTCTTTCTAAAAATCGAGCTCTAATATTAATCGATCTTTCTCGCTATCGATTACCTATCGACACCTATCGATTACCTATCGACACCTATCGATTTAAAATCGATGCATAATCGATTTATAATCGATGACGAATCGATTAACGATCGATGACGAATCGATCAACGATCGATGAAGAATCGATTAACGATCGATGAAGAATCGATTAACGATCGATGACGAATCGATTAACAATATGCATAATCGATGACGAATCGATTAACGATCGATGACGAATCGATTAACGATCGATGACGAATCGATTAACGATCGATGACGAATCGATATACTCGATTGAAATACTAGCTCGATAATGGATCAACGAAGGATCGATACTCAAGACTTTTTAATGGTTGAATCTTCTATCGATCTCCTATCCGGATCGACAGTCAGGATTAACCGCCTAAGTAGGAACAAATTTTTCGATTTCACAAATATTCCTATCTAGGATATAGGTACTTATCTAGGAATAATTTTTATTCTAAGCTAGGAACATTTTCTTTCTTCTCCAAATTTTTCCTTTCAAAACAAAGTCGCATGTTCAAGTTATGACTAATAGATGTAATAATACAAAGTGGTTTCTTCTTCCAAAAATCAGCACTTTTGGTGGGTGGAAGGGTGGAAAATCTTAGCTTTTGTTAAAAAATACTTAAATAGGAACATTTTAAGGCTCTCTTTACCAAAAAACGGGATTTGATGTGTAAATAGACCATTAATAAGCAGTGGAATCTGCCTGGAAACTTTAAAATGCAATAACTCAATACTGCATTGATGAATCTTTCTGAAATTTGGAACACAGTTAGAAAATACCTAAATGAAAACATAGATGATAATTGATACATGCGACTTTTTTTAGTTTTAGTGTAAAATAAAAATTTCTAAAATATTCTAATCTTAGAATAAAAAATATTCCTAGATAAGTACCTATATCCTAGATAAGAATATTTGTGAAATCGAAAAATTTGTTCCTATTTAGGCGGTTAATCCTGACTGATCGATAAGTAATCCATCGATCACATATCGATCCGTCATCGAGCCGTTCCGATGATCGATCCTATCGAGCGCGGGGGTCTGGTATTGATTACTTCGATCACAATTGAACGTTCAATTACACATTAATTAGTACTGTCTGGTCTATTGGTGGCAATCTTTCGGTAAGTCATTCAACCAGTTGAAAAACATAGAAAAAATTCATAAAGTCCCAGAAAGTCAGAAAAACTACGAACAAGAGACAGGAAAATACGAAATAAGTCCAGATATGTCTTTCGTCTTTTATGACCATGTTGTTGCATTGCACCTGTTTCAAATTTCCAACTGCATGGACGCTTAGAAATTTCATTGCGGACTATCAAGGACACATTCGTCTTTGAGGCCATTGGTTGTTGGAAGGTGATAGAAATTGACCGTCAATCGAACATCACTCTTCTGTTTTTCTACTTCCTATCTCTCTATCTCCTTTTCTATTTTCTGACTTTCTGAGACTTGTTTTCTGATTTCTACTGACTTTTCTATGAATTTGATACCTATTTCAAACTTTCTCCAAATATCGACCCGGCCGGGATTCGAACCCACCAAATGAAGGAATCTCTGATCAGAAACCCAGCGCGCTATCCGTTAAGCCACACTCGCACAGCAAAACACACAATTTGTAAATACTTACAGAATCACTAAAAAGATGGGGGTAATGTTATTATAATATGGGTAAAATTGCCCCTTTTTTAACCTGACTGAAATTCGAGCCGTTACTAGCAACCCTGCGGGGCCCAAGGCGCCGAGTATGCACCCGGCACAGTGACAAGCCGTTACTACCAACCCTGACCCTACCTAACTGTTAGTTAATCAATTCGAAACAACAAAACCCCCGGAAACACAAAATCGTAGATCGGAAAAAAAACCATGTTCGACTGACGGTCAATTTTTATCATCTTCCTTGGTTGTTGCGGAGAGCTCTCTAGACTTTTTCAGATCCGTTTCATCTTTAAGGTCTCTGTGAAGCGGTTTGAATGTATGGGAAAAATTAAGTGAAATTTTCCGTCGGCTGTTTTTAAATGGAAGAGTGTTACTCTTAGGTTCTAGACTAGACTTTGGAACAAAACAAGCCGTATATATATAAAAGTTGCGAAGCGATCGAGGCAGGTCACTAAATTCGCAAGTTGCAAGCAAAAAGATAGAAGTCAGGGTTATTGTATTGAATTAGTATTGAATGAGCCCGATAAGTTCTTTTTTCTAACGTTATACAGGGTGTCCCTAATAAAAGTATCGAGTTTGAACATGCGATTGAGTAAAAAGTTTTAAGTGTGTATTCACAAAATTGTATTTTAAGCTCTCCCTCTTTTTTCTTTGTCATTACGTAACAATAAAAACATACTCTGCCTGTTTAAATGCAACGAAATCACGATCATGAGAAAAACGCAACAATTAACTAATTTTTACTACCCCGAGAGAATTTGAATTTTTATTAATTTTGATTTTTAAAGACGTACATTTATGCAACAGGGGAATAGTAAAAAGGGCTATTGATTAATTTATACGTTGTAACTACCTTTTGTAATGAGCCTATGTGATGGAGAACGTTCTTATATTTTAGCGATAACACACACAAACTTTTTTACTCAATCGCATGTTCAAACTCGATACTTTTATTAGGGACACCCTGTAGTGGTCTCACGAAACAAAAATAATTTATACCTTATTCAATGAATGTAAGTATGGAATTTAACGGCCTTGAAATTAACATGAAATTTCACAATTCGTGTGTTAATTCACTTAATTGAGATGCCTTGGAGTTTTTACAAGATACTTCAATAATTGGTCATTTAAAGTGATAGAGATGACGCGTTCTTTAGAAAAAAGTAATAAGATTCTTTTATTACATCTTAACGACCAACCAAATCAAATAAGAGCTTGTAAAAACTCCAGCTTTTCCCACTTAATTACACGTCTCCTAATACTCATGTAAGGTAAGTAAAAAATATTCGAAGAAAATTTTAAAATCGCGTCTTTTGTTCGGGAAAGCTTTTCCGCCTAAACAACTAAAAAGTAAATTATTTTTAATTTTGGTTTTTATTTTGACTCGTTTTACTTCCGGTTTTAAATTCCTCGTGTTCGAAAATCGAACTTTTGAATCTTTCGAATTTCGAATGTTTCAAGAAAAACAAACATTCGAATCCCCCCTGCCATAAATAGTTTTTTATTTGTTAAAATTCAAGGGTAGACAGACTTTCCTCAGTAAATGATTGGTGACTCGATGATAGTATCAATGGTTTCGAAGATTTTTACATGTAAATGTTGATATCAAATCTAGTCTTTATTTTCCTCTGTTCTTTCTCTTTGCTACAGTTTCAGCTTCTTCTTTTCAACCAACATCTTACACCTCTTCAATTTTTTCAAAACATTCAACGTTTCATTTTTATTTCTCACAAAAAAGTAAACATTCGAAATTGGAAAGATTCGAAGGTTCGAAAGTGTCTGTGTTTTCAATGCTCGAGTCAATGCAGCGACTTCTTAAAAGGGAGCACCATGAGAGCAGAGAGAGAGTTTGAGTTTTTTGAACGCTTCGACCGCGCGCTGGTTTTCCGAACCAATCAGCTTTCTGATATGAAGCGGGAGTAAAGAAGCTAAAAATGTACGGGAACGACGGAATATCTTTTATGGGAGTTGCCCTGACTCGGAGATTTTCGGCGCCGTAGAGTGGTTCTTTTTCTCGACGAAGCCATCCTAAATACAATCTACCAAACCGATATTGTAACGCCTCTTACCTGGACGAAAACAACCGGGATCTGAATACTTAACCCACATTTAACAGATGGGAACTAAATTTTCGTTTTCGTCTTGCGCTCCCCTGGGTATATAGAATTTAAAGGTACATGCACACTATAGCAAAACTGCTTCGCTCATGTATATTCGCTTCGCAACAAGCCGTATATGTATAAAAGTTGCGAAGCGATCCAGAGCCTCCCTCAATTCGCAAGTTGCAAGCAAAACATTTTAGTCACACAAACACTGTATATTCAACAACATTTTTGCAGTTTTCCTACATTCGCTCTAGTCTTTCCGAATATCCTATCATTTGCAAATTTTTTATAGTCCCTCTCTATAAAAATGACATCTGTAGTCAGTGTAGTATTATCTCTCATTGATGAAAAATGAAGCTTCAACCGTTCTATTTTTCATTTTCTAAAATAAATAGCAAAAAGTTTAAAGAAACAACAATATAAGAAGTAAGATGAAAACATTAACAAACTCAGGGCATTTTGAATTTAGAAAATAAAAACAAACTGTACCCTTATAATCATAAAGGTTGGTGAGTCCAGTCAAAACACAGATTTGATCTGTAGCGTCACGCTTCACCTTTACAAAAAGGAGGATATCATAAAATGAACCAAGGAAAATTTCATAATTTAAAAAAAAGAGTCATTTTGCATATAACTAATGTTAAATAAGGATATAATTTCCAACAATTTGCAAGGAGGGAAAAAAATCTTTTGGGAAACATTTTTGTAATCTGAAAGAATGCCCAAAGGGAAGAAAAACGTATGCGGAAGAAAACTTCAAGGCGACAACAAAAGTTTTCCATATGAGACAAAACGTTTCCAAATTGACAAAAAAAGCTTTCCACATTTAAAATGCAATGATATACCGTGAGATCAGGTAACTTGCATCAGTAGAGGCAAACATGCATAGCCCTCAAATGAATGACCTGTCTGGTCATTAATATACAAAGTTAAATCAAAACAAAAATGGTGGAGTTCATTTGTTTTGAAATTCTGCTGCTTTGATTGGTCAGTCATTTGATGGCTATGTAAGTTTCCCTCCACTGATGCAAGTTACCAGACTTCACGGTACCAAGTTCATGACAAGTTTTCCACATTTGAAAAGTATGCAAACAAAAATGAGAAAAGAGACTGTTTTAATCTAACGTTTCCAGACTATCTAAAAAGAACAACAAATAACTATTTAAAAGCAACAAAAAAAAAAGAACGACAAACCCTAACTATCAAAAAACAACATATTTTGTCGTCCCACAACCTCGATCGAAAGTGACTGTACCACCCCTACAGATTCATTCATCATTGTTTGTCACAGGAATTAACTACTACATGTGGTTTAAAAGAACGCAAAATTATGCATACGTATAAGTCTCTATTTGGGTGAGCTGGAAGGATTAGATGATCTACCGTAGAATCGTCTAATATCAACATGCGTCTTCTAAAGTCGACACCGGATCTGTAAAATAATCAAAACAGACCTTGCATGAAATTCTTGGTATCATTCTTATCAAACAAGTTCATCCATCAAACTAGAAGTTCAATAAACAATGCAATCCTTTCATTCAATTAAAAAAACAAACTTCCTCGTAACTTTCTCGTGTCCATCATTAAGATCTTACAACTTTATTACGCTTCAAGTCACATGATAAAAATAATTTGGGCGCTTAGCCTGGTTTCCCCTTCCTTATTTATCGAAAACACACGCTCTAGGTGCTAAGAGGCCGCACGCCGTGATGGCCAGTATGGCGGTCACATTAAATTCAAAAGGAAACCGGGCTCTTTTTATTATTTTCGGTTCACGGTAAAAAGGTCTACTAAAAAATTCCTCGCGTGCAAAATGTTGTTTTGATTTGGATATCTTCGTTCCGTTGAATAAAAGCATGCTAATTAGTTTTTAGTGACTACATTGTTAAAGTTTTCTTTCCAGAAAAAACAAATTCTGTCTGGAGAAGCTGACATATTATTAAAATAATCAATTTTGCAGTACAGTAAACGACCCTGCCGGTGCACCCGACAGTCAGGTGCTGTCGGGTGTTTTGTCGGGTGCTGAAATTTTTAAATTTGCAAAAACACCCGACAATAGCGCACCCAACAGTCAGGTGCTAAAATTCCTAACTTTATTACATGTCGGGTGCTGTTTTAAAAGCGCCCAAGATAAAAAAGTCCGAAAAATGGTGATTTCCATGACGTCAGCATTATTAATGACAGTAAAAAATTAAAACGTCGACCAGCTCATCATGTAGCCCTGATCATCATAGGCTTTCAGCAGAAAAGTATATTATATGGTTTAGTAGTATGTTTTTAAAAGTAGCACCCGACAAAAGTGCACCCGACTGTCGGGTGTTTAAATTTCTAACTTCAAACACCCGGCAACAGCACCAGACTGTCGGGTGCACCGCCAGGGTCGTTACAGTAAACACGGCTAGCAAAAAATAATTAATTTGGTTGAATGGCAAACAAAAGTTGCTTCAATATACGGTATCTTTAAACAGAAAGGCAAGCAAGGAGAATATACTCGAAGACCAAATGTAAAAAATGAGAAGTAATTTGTAGCACAATAAATTTTAAAATTGACTTCCCTGATCTGAAGACCAACCAAACAACAATGAACAATAACCGGCCAGTGCCTTCTTTCTTTGCTGTCGATTTGATTGAAATGAAAGTCGAAACCAAACCCATGACCAAAAAAGAACGATGCCAATCAAGGATCGAAGCCAAGAAAAACAGGACAAATTATAGTAAATTGTAATGATGATAACAGAAAGTAATGACTCAATAAAAATTCAAAAAAACAGCCAAAGCAGTTTCTCAGAATTGCGATTCAGCCAAATTCGGAGAAAAAAAAAGAAAATAACCATTTTGATGATAAACTGAAACCATGACAACGAATCTGTAGAACCAATCAGTGTCAAGATAACTCTATCGCCGTGACGTCAAACAGGATAGGGAGCATAATGGCATCACTTTCGCTTTGCAATAAATTCAAATATAACAATTTACTATAACGGAGGTAATTTGTTTCATCATTTCCCGGGATGTTCTTCACGTTTGTTATCTCCTTAATATTGACGTCACGGGTCACGGAGGGTTGACTCGTTCTTCGTATCATTCTGACGTATACGTCAAATTTGATATGACGGAGGTAATTTATATCAAATTTCCCCCATTATCCTTCATATTTTATCCCCTAAATATTTTGGTGTCGCGCGACTCGGGGATACGAAACGTTTTTCCCCTCTCCCTGCCTTATAGAGAGTCGAAAGGATAGATAGTTAAAGGTACGCACACACGATAGCAAAACTGCTTCGCTCATGTACATTCGCTTCGCAAAAAGTTCAAAGTTCGACTTTCTGTGTCTGTAGTCGTATAGTGCACCCAGACTTATAGACTTTTATAGCATATAACCAGTCAATTCATTACTTTATGTTTATATAGAATTGAGTCTTCATGGTCCAGAAAGACCCAGTATAGTAGCAGAGTAGGCTCAAAGTTTGTGTTGAATGCTGGACTTAGTAAAGGCATTATTTTGATAGAAGTTTTGGCTGTTCATTTATTTTTATTTTGTTTGTGATTCTTTTGCTTTGGGGATGGAGGCACAATCAGATCAGGCAAAATTGAGAACGGGGACGTGGGAATGAATAGTTAAAGGTTTCATACTTTCTAGACTTTTTTATATCAGTTTCACTTCAGTTCAAATTATTTTGAGTTTATATATATCACTACTAATTTTTTCATTGTCATCATTGTTTAACTGTGAAATTGGGTATATACCCAGACGATCTCAAACAAACGGAATCTTCGATCGAACCAGTCGAACCAAATCGAACGCAATCGACCGATTGAAATTCAATTATCGAACGCAATCGAATCTCAATCGAATATTACCGCAATTTTCAGATTTGATTGATATTTCGATTGCGTTCGATTGATGTTCGATTGTGTTCGATTGCGTTCGATAGCGTTCGATCGTCGATTCATTGACCCCCGGATTGTTCATCGCATAATTTCTACGGGAAATCGAAAGTTATTTCATATCATTCGGCTGTGATGTTTGACAGCTTGAATGTTTATGGGAAGCTGCAAGAATAAAGCCAGACAATCTCAATCGAACGGAATCGACGATCGAACCAGTCAATCAAACCAGTCGAACAACAATCGAATCAATCGAATATTACCCAGAATTTTGACGTTCGATTGAGATTCGATTGCGTTCGACAATCGAATTTCAATCGGTTGATTGCGTTCGATTTGGTTCGATTGGTTCGATTGTCGATTCCGTTCGATTGAGATCGTCTGGATATACCTAACTTACATCAATGGAGGGAAACTTGCATAGCCATCAAATAAATGGGCAGTTCCAGAAAAAAAACTTTACCCCCCCCTGTGGACAACACTGTTTTTTGGAATTTTTTCACTGGAATTCTTGAGAAATTTTGAAAAAGGTTCTGGCAGTGTAGACCTAACTCTCCATACAAAAATTACGGGAAACGCATATTTGGACTTTGTACCCTATGCTGCACTCAAGCACTTGGGCCAAAATCCCGCAAAGACGGGACAAAAATCAGTTTTTTGAAGTTTGCAAAAAAACGCCAAATAGAAAATCTTTCAAATTCAGTATGTGAATAGAGCAGTAAAAAATACAACTTTTCTATTTTTCCTTTTTTTTGCAAAAGTTATAGGAATGAAAATAAAGGGATAATGATAATTGAATACTATCCATTGATGATCCGCGGCACTATCGTAAAGCTAGAATCGCTTCGCGTACTCTTCGCTTGAGAAAATGATTGACAGATTGAAGTTTTTCATCCCCGCGGGAGCTCGGGCGCTCTGCGAGAGTTCTCGGCTCAATCCTCGGACCGCGCTAAAATGGTAGACTGAGCTGTGATAGATCATTTCGATGGAAGTTGTTGGAATGTTTACAAGATACAAGGCTCTTGACAGAATATTGTTTGTTTTATTGTCAATGATGACAGTGCTGTTATAAATTTTGTTAGATCTGACAAATTGATGTTTGTAAGTGCACTTTATAGTTTTGATTCCCATTGAAGAATCATATTCTGGTTTTCATGTTATTAGATGCTGTTTTAGAGCTTTAGAGCTACACTGTCTGGAAAATTCAGGATTTTCCTAATTTTTTGGTCATCTGTACAGTATCATAAAATTTGCCCTACTTTCTTGCTATTGTATATAAGTATCGGAAAATCTAAGATTTTTCCTTAAAGAATTCTTGAATGTTATGGAAATCCTCAAAGGTCAAAATCAAAAGTAAATTGTTACAGAAATTCATGTCATCCACCATCCACAGGCAGGGGGGTAACGGACTATAACTGGAACCGTCCAATAGCAATGCTAGACCGCAACCAAAGCAGTAAAATTTCAAAACAAACGCAACAGTGCAAGAATTAGGCAGCTTAGCAGCTCTGCCATTTGCTTGCAGCTCTACTCTACCATTTTAGAATCTTGTATTTGCCGTGGGAGTATTTTTTAATTTTGCTGCTTTGGTTGGTCAGGCATTTGATGGCTATACAAGTTTCCATCCAACTGATTACAAGTTACCCGATCTCACAGTGTAGTAGCTAATAGAAGAACGTGACGATCTATTGAAAAACAAATAGCTCCAACACACATTATACTCAGCCAATACAAGCCGGATAAATTATCTTGTCCCTTGGTAATGGTAACAGTAGTTACTGTGAGTGCAATTCAAAGCTCAATTAAAAAAAATTACAGCATAGAACAAAAGCAACTATTATAGTCAAAGATCAAAGAAATTCACCATAACTTCAATTGCAATTGTAATTATGATAGCAAGTTGTAGGGCTTCCAAAGTTTGTAAATGTGAATGGCAGCTTATTTCATGAGTTTAAAATCTTTGTACAATTTTCAACTTTCCCCTAGGTTCTTTGCAAAGTTTATAGCGCTACTACACACGTAATTACGTTGTCTCCCCCCTCCCGGCAGTTTCAAATTAATTTATCAGTATTATTTGTGTTCTTTATGTGTTTGCTTGTTTTGCAAAAAAAGACTTTCATTATTGTATGATGGAGTTTCCGACCGCCGAAGGCAGTTAATCTTCCGAGCTGTATACGGGTAAAAAAGTTGGATTCAAAATTTGTCACAACTGTGCTATCCTTTTGAATATTCTAAAATTTGACTCGCCCATTCATGCCTATTTTGCACGTTTTGCAGAATTTTGTCGGTTAAAGGTTTGAGCAGCTGAGACAAATTTGAGGTATTTGTAGAATCGCTGGTTTTCTGAAATGTGTGGCGTTTTACTACGGAGATAAAAAAAGCATTTTTTCGGAGATAACAATGTTAATCATGAATAGATGAAAAACATGCTGTGGCGCCCCGCTAGGGAGATAAATGTTAAGTAAATAAAAAAACTTATTAAAGTATTTATCAGCTTCTGATTCAAACCACAAGTGATTAAACGACTCAAAATATACTAGGTCATCAAAATCACTGATCTCGTCAAGCAACATAGCAGAACTGCCACAGTGGTTTAGCTTATACATGTTTTTTTTTTATAATTATAAGCATACAAAAATCCGAAAACAGGCTCAGAAATGCTTAGGTTCAAAGCTTAATAAGGCTGAAAAATGCTTGAGGGGATGCTTAAATCTAAAACACAAATTTTGGAAATACTGAAAATCCACAAAATTCCAGCAATATAAGTGCAATGCTTGTAAAAAATATCCATATTTTCAAGTTAAATCACGCAAACGAGAGTGTCGAAGTGGATCGTTGTCTAAACCGATGAATTCTTCATCAAATTTAAGGAGGTCGTTATCCAGTGATGTGAGCACTGTTCCAGTTTATTGTTCAACATGACACTGTGTAGAAAAAGGTCTATAATAAAATGTATACTTCTATTTTTTTTTCTATTTGGTTGAGTTGCAGGAGTTGCAGGCTTTGAGGCCTATTTTCGCAACTATAGACGCTTTCAATGAGCGCCCCGTCAGCACATTGGACTGACTACCCAATTCTCCTCACATGGCATGGGTTGACCCGGGCGAAGGTTCATCACTTGCCAAGTGAACCACTGCGAGTGGGAATCGAACCTCAGTCGCCTGTGCAGCAACCAAGGTCAATGACCACTATACCGCAGCGCCTTCAGAATTAATAAGATTATTGACACTTTTTGTAAACTCTACAGCTTTATAAAATAGAGAGTGATAAAATTTCTATTTTGTAACATGCAATAATTAATATGTGACTTCCCAAGCGATTTTATAAAATACCTGAAAATTGTATTTATCTTGGTAAGGTATTATATACAAGGGTCTAGTTGAAGTCAAATTTTTGTTTTAGATCGGTCTTCTGACTTTCATAGTGGTCATTGACCTTGATTGCTACACAGGCAACCGAGGTTCAATAATTCTCACTCGCAGCGGCAAGTGAATGAACCTTCGCCCTGGTCAACCCATGCCATATGAGGGGAACTGGGTAGTCAGTTCAAGGTGCTGACGGGCGATCATTGAAAGTGTCTATAGTTGCGAAAATGGGCCTTAAAAACCTCCTACCTACCTTTGATTACCTCTCCCCAATGTACATAGCTTAACAGTTCTCTCAAAGTTAGCGGGTTGGTTGGAGATTGGACACTAGCTGTGTCTCAGTTCGTGGCAATTCCATTGATTCATAGAATTCAGGTACCGTATGGTGAACATTGAGCACGTCGCTCCCCTCGTCTACTACGAACTAGTGTAATAGCAACGAACCAATAGCACAGTTGGGAGAGCAATCGCCCGGCAAGCGAGAGGTCGTAGGTTCAATTCCCACTCGATTCGTTACCTTTGAGAAAACTGGGAAGTACATTAGTGCAGGATCCGTTGATTCATTACCTTTGATTACCTTTGACGTGTTTCAGCAAATTCTCTGCTCACTCAACCCGTGGGGTCCGGTGTTTGACCATTTCAACAATTGAATTCCTCCTGCGACTCAACCAAATAGAAACACCCATAGAAACGCAAATCTTTGCTATAACAGATTGGATTGAACCAGATTTTCTGAGGTATTCCTCTTCAACAGAGGCTGAGGGAAAAAATGGATATGGCTTTTTTTCTTTGTATAAAATTTTCCGATTGATAATCTTTGAAATTGGGAAAAGTAAGCTAGAAATGAAATTTCCAGCCTAAAAATCTTTTTTTTTGCCAGGTAGGGGGGAGTTAATGAAAATAGCCGATAATATGTTATTGTGCTTTATTAAATTTATGAAACAAAATAATCAACAAAGTCACTAAAATGAAGTGTTAATAAAAACACAAAATTAATGAAAATTAAAATAAATAAGATCCAAGTTTGATTACTCAAAACATAGCTTTTTCTTTTTTCTTAGGGTTTGAGTGAGAAAAGCTAAAAAGCCCCTTCTTTCTTCTGTCATATTGTTAAAAATTCATGAGTTTTGTAGTAAAATTCAATTAAAAAGTCTTTCAGTTACCTTCTTTTGCTGGAATTCTGTGGATTTTATTTATACCGTTTATGTTAAAAAAAAATTAAAAAGTTATCTAAATTGCTGAATTTATCTACTTAAAATCTTTATAATCTGTTCATAACCTTTAGATTATCTATGATATAAACATTTCGCATAACCATGTTTAAATTGAAGGGCAGTACTCAATTGATATTGAATTCTACCAAGAATGTTAAGGTAATCCTTTAGCCTTTATTTCATTTCAAAACAATTACCTTAGGCTAAATACAGCATTAGAATCAGGTACGATCTCGATTTTAATCAATAAGGGTTTGATAATAATATATAGTCTGGGAGCAACTGGTAATAAGCCAAATCTATCTTTAATTGGGAATTAATTTTAGTTTATTTTGTTATAATTTGCTGAATTCGCCAAAATTGTTTCTCCCCTAAATACCTATCCCTAAGTTCAATCCTTCCTCTTTCCAATGCAAAAGGATTGCTTCCTTAAAAGTTCATAGAATTCAAGAGGACTTCATTCTGGGACACCCATTAATTCTCATAAACATTTTGCCTCACTTAGATACAGGTTAGGCATGTTTATCAAACTTCAACCCTCATTTACATTTACTTTTGGAAATAAAAGTCTTCTCGAACATGTTAGAAAAATCATGTCCCCACTTTCTGTTTTTATGTCTACTTCTTGAAACCATTCTTTCTTTTTTACAGGCAGCAGTCAATCATCATAATAGAGTAACTACTACAGCCTTGAGATGGTAAGAAAGACATACTTTAAATAGTTTTTAGAGGTTTTCTAAGCCCTGTGTGAGAAGATAGTGCAATCCTTAAAAGTAGTATTTTTTTTTTTCTTCAAGAATTACAAAATGTAGACAAAAATTCCGTGATTGGCCAAAATACTATATTATACATTGTAAAATCATTTTCTCTATCTAGGGCACACAGCGACTCTGAATACTTACAAAACAGTAAGATACCCACAATGCATTTCCAAAAAAGTTTACCAAGGCTTGCAATCCCTAAACTCGAGGATACAATGACACGGTACATGGAATCTCAAAAACCACTTTTAAATCAAGATGAATTTGCAAAGACTCAGAAAATTGCTGATGATTTTATGAAGGGAGATGGAAAAGGTATTAACAATGAAAATTGAAAGTAGGCTTTTTTCCACAACCTCTCTCAAAATGCAACACTACCTTCATTCAAAATCTTGATACTCTATTCATGGTTCTGAATTTAATTTAAGCTAGATTAGATTAAAACTAGTTCAAGGCTAGAGTAGATCGTTAAAATGGAGAGTCGGAAATTTAAAGTGTAGTATTTAAACTATTAAGATTAAATTCTTAATAGAGTGAATTTTTTATCTGCACCAGTCTTCATGGTCTAGACCATCAAACCGTCAAACTTTTTGTGTCAAGGGGTTTTGCCTGTGAGTCCTAAAAAGTTTCCTAGGCCTTAGCAGAAACCCCCGCGCAAAAAACTCTTTAAATACTTCATTCTTTGAAATGGGCCAGGTTTGGTTGCATCGCATAAAACATATCACGGGTCCTGAAGGTTTGCCCCCTACTATTTAAAATCAAATTAGAATAGAATTAAGTTCAGACCAGATCGAAACAATCGAACCAGCTAGTCTTACTGGAGAAAAAAAAATTATTGAAAAAGATAATTGCTCAGAATTTCCTGACAGGTTTATTTACCTGATGCTGAAAATGCTATTATACCAATATGTATGCTACCAATATTTTATCAGAAAATGAATTTTAGATTTTCTTTTCTTTTTCTTCTTCTTCTTCAGCTCTTCATGACGAACTGGTTGCCATGGACAAACAGAACAAACACACTAGTTATATCTCAGGTATTTTAAGATTTTTTCCATGAAAAGAATTTTTTCTTCTTCTCTTGTCTTTCGAAAGGTCTCGTTCTATTACAGTTGAGTCTCTTTTTAACTCAAACCTCTATAATTGTCCTTAACACGAACAAGTTTTTCTGGTCCCTTCAGTTAATAATGCCTTATACTTGAGATTTTCTTAACTCAAACAAATTTGTATCAAATTTATATGCTGTCCCATGGGCTTTGAATTACAGAGATTCCACTGTATAACAAAGAATTTACTAAAGAACATTGCATTGATTCAAAATTGCTAAAAAAAAAGTATCCTACTATTCCAATGACCTGAAAATAATATTTTCGGAAATATTCCTTGAAAATTCATGCTTATGAGTTCAACTGCTATAATACAATTGTATTTAAAGTATGTTACAAGAACTAAAAAGATGAGCAGAAAAGACAAAAATGAGGCTGGAAAATTGTTTCATAGTCCTTACTATTGCGAGCTCTATTAACTTAGAATTATGTTTTCCAATTCAGGACCTTGGTTTGATATGTATTTGAAATACAGAGATTCCATCGTGTTGAACCACAACCCTTTCATTCTGACTGCTGATGATCCCCACACTACAGACCAGGTACATCTTCTCAGAAAAGCTGAATACATCCCAAATCAAACTGTCTATTTTCAAACTGTTAGGGGTTGTTCATACGGATGGTTCGGCTAGGACGTGAGGTGGGATAGATTTTCGAACGTCACGTGATCTATTTTTAGCCACTTTAATCCGTCAAAAACTTTGACGTAACGTTAGAAAATCCATCCTACCTCGACTAGCTGGGCCAGCCCGCCTCCATAATAAACAGCCTCTTAGTAAAATGTTATACACATGCAAAAGCAAATGTCATAACCTGAAATCATATGGTTGCACGTACTAAAAAATTTTTCATTACTGATCAATAAGACTAGACCTTCAAGGTAAAACATTATTTTATCTGAAATGGTTACATGCTTTTTTGTAGATAACCTTTTACCCTTCCTTTTACAATTTTTTTTCTAAAGATGGGTCCCTTTATTTTATGATTTTTGATAAAGGACTGGGGTTTTTATGACTCCTCTTATGACTATGAATAAATTGAGTCGTTTCTAGTTCGATTCGACTCCTGTGTTCTTCAGCATTAGAGTTGGCAATATAGCCGAATGTCGACTCAAATGGCTGGACTCAAATGTAATTTATTCGGAGATTTTTAAACTTTCGATTTCAAAATTTGATAAAGCATTATATAGTACTCAGCTAGAATTTTTTAGTTTCATAAATTGATTGTGTTGTATTTTACAGTTGACGCGAGCTACCAAACTTATTCACGCGGCGCTACGTTTCAAGAAGAGTTTAGAAGCAGGTAACCTGGAACCTGACGTTTACCATTTGAACCCAAAGAAAAGTGATACGGATCGATTCCGCACGCTGTGCAGGTGAGAAAGATTTGTTAAATGTGCACGCCGTCTACTAAAAACCCTGTATGGTTTTTAGACAGCAAAATTTTGGAAATTTGCGAATTAACTGTTGACCTATGGGTAAATGATATGTCAATTTGAAAAGATTTGAGAGGACCTTGACCTCTCATTGGATCAGAAATCTGATGTAGGGGAGCTATGAGGCTTTCTGTTGACTTCTTTTGTTCGCCTTTTTAGACCCGATGACTTGACCAAAATAGGAAAAAATATATCTCGAGTCTGGGTTGAGATGAATGATGAAGGATTTAATGTTGTAAATCACGCAACTCCTTTAAATTATGAGACTGCTTTCCACTTTCCCACAGCTGACTTTATCTTGGTACACCCGTTTATCTCTTAAAGGTCTTATCCACAGGGTATGATATGGTTGACCAAGCCTTAATTTTATCTCCTTAATATCAGAGATTGACTTTTATTTTCAGAATGACTCCGAGTGCTCTATCGTGGTACACTGCTTATCTCCAGAAGGCTTTCCCACTTGATATGTCGCAGTATGGACGACTTTTCAACTCGACGCGTGTACCTGCACCGGAGAAAGATATATTGAAGACGAATAAAGATGGCAGACATATCTTGGTGATTCGTAATGGAAACATTTTCACCTTTGACGCTATCAAGGCGGACGGTAAGTTAGTCTAGCAAGCTAGACGACTAATTCAGACATAGTAGAAATAAAGCAAAAAGTAATGGAGGGGTCAATTTTTTTATACAAACTAAATCCCGTAACAATAATCGTATTATCATAATAACGTCTATACTACTGTATTACACGCATTATAAACGTCGCCAGTCTAACGGTAAGTGTGAAATCTAATGACAAGGTCATTTCAATGTGCAATCTCAACCACAGATATCTTACATAAAACACAAGATAGAGCTATATATTCTTTCTTTGGTTGAAGCAAAATAGGCCATCTTTACTGAATAGATCAATACCATTCTCTCCACATTCTGATAAATAACGAGATTGCTCACGGGAATTTCTAACCCGCGCGAGCAAACCCGCGCCTGTCAATCATTTTTTAGCAGCACATTCAGTCGGATTCAGTCACTTGTGGTTCTGAAAAAGGTATTTGTAAGATAGCAAAAAAAGACGAAAGTCGATTTTATGTATTTCTTTTAGTTGAAAGTTTTGGAATACTGGATTTTCAAGAGAAGGGAAAGTCATGACTCTTGCCTCTCCAACCCGCTAACCAACCTGATCCATTTTGAAATACAGTACTTGATAACAAAGTCAAACTGAGGTGACACTACTTTGAAAATTTTTGTTTCTTAAAATTCTAACAGGAATTTTCAAAAATATCAATAAGAGCTCATAAAACCAGAAAAAGATTGGTCAATGCTGACAAAATAACACATACTATAACGCACCGTTTAGGATTCGAACTCTCAAAAATGTTACCTTGACAGATGGCAGTTCAACGCCTTATCTACTCGGCCACACAGCCGTGAAAATATAAGCAAAAATGATTAGTCATACCATATCTTTATTTCCCATATGACCTATATAATTTTACCCTGTAAAGGTATTAACTTATTAAAGAAATGATTTTAGATTACTTCCAACGTGCGAGAGCCGATCAATCATCGAGATTTTCAGGACTCTTTAGTTGAAGAGTGACTCTTATTCCAAGTCAGTAAGGGGACTCAGCAAACGGGCTGTAAACCCTGCTAGTGCCTATGAAATTAGAAATTTTCCATCTAATGGGGTTAGGACACTCTCCAATTTCCTTTAAAGTCTCAAAAGACTGAAGCCAGGAGCTTGTTCTTGCATACAGTACCCATACAGCAGACAGAGCGTACACGCACGGGCGATTAAATACGATCGCGTGGGATGCGGGTCAAAAAATTCCCGTGAGCAATCTCGTTATTTATCAAAAAGTTTTTCTCCTCTTTCCCGCCATGTCATTTTTTTTTTGTGATTGAATGAATTGCCGGTACCGAACTGTGGTCTACTACTGTGAAGTGGTCTACTAAGCAAAGATGGTTGATTATTTTGTTTAACTGCCGTGACTTTAGACAGAGTAGGTCTATCTAGTGTTTTATACGAGATATCTGTCGTCTTGACTCCTGGCCATAGCCAGTCGATTGAATCCATTCATTGTGTCACGTCTGCGGTCAAGCAACAATGAATAATAGAGTTTGAATCTTGGAATTCTTTTTGAAAAAAGCACTGTATGTCCTAGCTGAAGAGGTTGAATCTTTTGTGTGCTCCCTCCTTACTTAGGCTTCCAACTTAAAATAACTAAATGTTTAGTAATCGCCTCGGAATTTCTGTAAAAAGTAATTGTCGAATCATCGAGTTTAAAGCCGAAGGCTAAAGAGGAATCATCAACCTTTTTTAAACAAAAAAGTAATGCCTCAAGATTTGCGCCTCATTTAGAATGACGGATTGAATCTAACCCTTATCTTTATTTTTAAGCAACATATTTTTCGAAATCTTATGATAGGCTTTACTTTAAATTCAACATTCCTGTGAAAATCACGGTCTTTATTTCCTATCTAAGAGTTTTCTTACTAGCCCTTTCGAGGCTTTGAACTCAATTTTATTATAGCTTGTCATATTGCAAATGTAACCAAATTCAAAATCAAAATCTATTAAAAAGATAATCTAAGTTTTCTGTTTCTCGTCTATAGGATCTTTCCTTACCCGAGATGAAATTCATACCAACTTGAACTCGATCATCGAGCAGAGTCATACTAAAGCCGATCACCCGCTCGCTGTTCTAACAAGCGAACATCGAGACACTTGGGCGGCCGCACGGTCACATCTTATAAGCAATCCTAACAACGCGGAATTATTGGATAAAATTGATTCCGCCATCTTTGGAATATTTTTGGATGACCGAGTTTGTAATGACGAGAATGATGCTACGGAAATGTTCTTATACGGTGAAGGTGATAGCCGGTAAGTTTCCTTTTCCGTATAAGTCTTTTTTTCTGAAGGTTGGGATAAGCAAAATTAAAGACCCACCTTGAACAGTCTCTAATGGTTGGATAGAGTCTCATCAAAAGACTCTTGGACCCGGTTGTTCAAAAGTGGATCAGTGACCGATTAGATTAACTTTTGATTAAATTTCGATTAGCGTCGATTAGCACAGGACCGTCGGTTGGTCGAAAGAATTAGGCTTAAAGATCTGGACTAAATCCCGATTAAAATGGCCAAATTTTAATCCTGCTCTGACCTAGGATTAGCGAGGGTTAAGTAGCTTTTTTCTACAAAAAAAGTGAAGTCGCTACATTAAAGTGAGAAATTCGAAGATTCGGATTTTTAAAAACACAGGCAAAATGTCCACGATTAGCTAACCTGACGCTCGAACAACGGAAATTAATCGCTGGGATTTAGTTAATCGCGATTAGTACTAATCGGGATTTAATGTAATTGATTTTTGAACAACTGGGCTTTAGTTTTTACGAATTTAGGACCGATCCTAGATGTCCCGGATCAATTTTTCAACTGTGCTTTGTGTCGTCTCGAAAATTTGTACTGAATTTTCATTTTCAGTTGGTTTGATAAATCATTTCACATGGCTTTATCATCTAACGCACGCATGGCGATCAATTTCGAGCATGCGTGGGGTGATGGGGTTGCCGTGGTCCGTTTCTTGAACGAAGTGTGTGAAACGTCCGCCAAAGATACGTACACGCCCGCGCAATCAAGTGACGGTGCCATGTCAGCACAGAAATTGAATTTCGATTTGGATGAAAGCACAAAGACAAGTATTAAGACTGGTATGTTTTTGTTGATACTTATTGGGTAAAAATGATATGGATACTCCCTGGACAAAATTTGCCC
Organism: Clytia hemisphaerica; assembly: GCF_902728285.1. Taxonomy (NCBI): domain Eukaryota; kingdom Metazoa; phylum Cnidaria; class Hydrozoa; order Leptothecata; family Clytiidae; genus Clytia; species Clytia hemisphaerica. Next base: position 1,459,344 of record NW_027103564.1, on the reverse strand, counting down.
TTGGAAGTCTTTTTGAAATTTTTGTATGTTGTATCAAATCTGGAATAGTTTTTTCTCAACTCATTTTCTCACTCAACAAACGACATGACTTGAGTGGAAGGAGGAAGGCAGCAGCACGTATTGTGCTAATTCCTTTGAAATGGAAATTTGAGAGGAAGTATTCGAAAAAGAAAAGTCGAGCTAAAAGGTCTTGCTGGGTACGCCTAGTGGTTAAAGTTTAGGGACGAAAAAAGTGCCTACAACAACATATTTGCTGAACTTCGTCTACGTGACCAAGAAGAATTTAGATCTTATTTAGAACTTATCCTATCTTCCACCCCTATCTCATATTACCTTTTAAAAATTCCAAACGTTAGAAAATCCATACATCGAAAAAAATGTACAGAACTATCATGTCGGTGGCTTTGATCTCGAGAGAAGTGAAGAAAAAAACTTTAAACTCTTTACCAAAAAAATGGTAAAGAATCGCAAAAAATAATTTCTTTTTCAAGAATTTATACGTCTTTATTTTCTTTAAAAGAGGGTAAATTTTTTAATCATAAAGACTTGATTAAAAATTTTCAGAAATTTAGAAATAAATTAATGTAATGTAACCACGCCTTAAGCCATGTTTTTCATGTATAAATTCTCAATTTTACGTCTTGATTCGCGAAAGTTTATGCTCGCGAAAATTATTTTTCCGCTAAAATTCGCGTATAGACAGTGTTAATCTGCCAATATTTCAGCAAAATCGTCAGCAAAATTCTGCAAAAATGAAAAATATTCATGGCAATTCGTTTTGTAGTAAACAATCAGCGCCATTATATTTGGAACGAAAGGTGAATTCCCTCAAAACCTTAAAACTGCAAGTGATTTTTAAGTGCTTTAAAGTACGGTTGGAAAGTAGAGTTTTAACATTAGACCTCAAAAATGTTCAAAAAAGGCTGACAATATATAGCTATACCCCTACCAAATCGAAAAAAAACAATGAAACAAAGTGGAAGTACTGGAAATCCTTGCCCGAGCTTTAGATTCTGAATTTGTTAAAGTACCCAAAATTGCCAACATATTATGGCGCTGATTGTAGCTCCGTCTGAAAAACGGTACGCTCTTAACCACCGACAAGGAGATCAATCACTGTTGGACTGAACACTTCTCGGATCTCTTGAATATCGAAACTGATGCAGACATAGACGTTCTAAATGAAATCGATCAAATGCCAATTGACGAATCACTCGATGAACCGTTCAAGGAGATAGAGTTTGATAAAGCGATTGAAAACATGAAGTCAGGAAAAAGTCCAGGACCAGACGGTATCCTACCAGAAACCATCAAGTATGGAGGCAATGCTTTGAAAAACTACCTTCTAACTTTCTTCAACCTATTCTGGATTACAGAACTTCTACCGTCAGACCTCGTTAACCCAAACATCACGATTCTGTTTAAGAAAGGAGACCGTAGTCAATGTGGGAATTATCGAGGGATCTCGCTTCTAAGTGTCGTCGGAAAGTTTCTTGCCGATATGATTTTGCAAAGACTGATTTCTCTTGCACGTAGAGTTTACCCTGATTCACAACAAGGCTATCGTGAAGGTCGTGGTACGATCGATGGAATTTTCACAGTGAGGCAAATTATGGAGAAAAGTAGGGAACAACATCGAGATTTATACATTGCTTTTATAGACTTCACCAAGGCTTTTGACACGGTCAATCGTCAATTGCTTTTTTCAATCTTGGGAAAGATCGGTTGTCCACCTGGGTTGATAAAGCTCATCAAACTCCTATATACTGATGTCAAAGCTCGTTTAATCGTCGATGGTAAGTTATCGAAACTGTTTGAATACAACAGCGGTGTGAAACAGGGTTGCAAGCTTGCCCCAACCCTGTTTGGTATATATGCAGCAGTTCTTCTCCTTGTTTCAAAGATGTCAAACACCGATGTTCAATCCTGATAAGATTTCGCACCGATGGAAAATTCTTTGACTTGAGGCGTTCGAAGGCCAAAACCAAAGTAATGTATGAATTTATTCGTGAGGCTCAATATGCAGATGACATCGCAGTGCTAAGTGACTCGGCCGAAGGTCTACAAGAACTACTCGATGCTTACAATGCTGCATCCAAACGTTTTGGATTAAAGATCAATGCAGGCAAAACTGAAGTTCTATGTATGGGTCCAGAAGCAATCTTCTACGTCGATGAAGTCCCCTTACAAAATGTCGATCGTTTCAAGTACCTTGGCAGTTTTGTCACCAAAGATTGTAAACTTCAAGTCGAACTCACTTCACGCATCCAAGCAACATCCAGTGCTTTTGGTAGGCTTAGACACAGAGTCTTTGACAACCACAATTTGACAATCTCGACTAAAATCGCAGTGTATAAGCAATGCTTACTACCAATTCTTCTGTACGGGAGTGAGACTTGGACTCTTTACTCTTATGAAATTCGACAACTCCGTACCTTCCAACAACGTCACCTCCGTTCCATAATGAAAATCAAATGGGATGATTATGTAAATAATGAACAGGTATTGATCAGAGCTCATGTTGAAGATATTGAAGTTTTACTGGCAAAAAGTCGTTTGAGATGGCTTGGTCACGTTTGGAGAATGCAAAATGTTAGAGCAGCAAAAATGATTTAGTTTGGAGAGCTTGAACATGGTTCACGTTCTATTGGACGACCAAAATTGAGATACAAAGACAACTGTAAACAACTCTTAAAGAAAATCGATTTACTCGATTGGACTGTTATTGCAATGGATTGCCCATTATGGCGGTGAAAGATTCAAGCTGTTTGTGAAAGTTTAAATGCTCTGAGATTGGAACGATATCAAAAGAAGAAAGACAGAAGAAAAAGATAGAATATCTATTTTTAATATTTATTTAAATCCATAATCATGTATTATTACTAATTTATGCTCGTTCACGAGTTAAGGCTTATTATTATTATTATGTAGCTCCGTCTGATACAAAAAACTTTACCTGTGACCATTGCACATGTACTGTCTTTGTTGTTGACCATCACTGAGCGATTTATAATTTTCTTTTTCCTCAGCTATGGATACATTCAAAGATCGAACCTCAAAAGTTGGTATAAATGCTGTTAGAATTGAAGGCTTTGGCAAATCATTCTTGAAGACCAAAAAAATGAGTCCTGACGCAATGATGCAGTTATCATTCCAGGTATGTGATTTATCAACTTGCTCGCGAAAGTTCGAAAGAAAAATTCTTGACAAAATAAGAAAATCTTAGAATAAAATGTAACTTTTAAAGCACTTTTTTGCCTGCTAAAAGACTAATAAGTCAAAGAACAAATGTTTCAAGCCAATCCAAGAAGTATTTGTCCCTCTAACCCATTTTTTCATGTGAGAATTCTCAATTTTACGTCTTGATTCGCGAAAAATATTTTTCCGTTAAATTTGCGAAAGTAAATGTCGTGAATTTCGCGATTTTTCGTCCTCGTGAAAGTTTCTGCTCGCGAAAGTTTGTACGGCCAAAGTATGACGCACATAAGAAACAGATCGTGATTTTTTTGGTGATTTTAACTGTGAATAGAATTATAGAAAGTAAATTAAGAGGGTTTCTCAATGACGGGGACTAGCAACAAGTTCGACTTATAGAAATTGTTAACACCAGTAATACATTTAACAGAAACCTTTTGTTTTGACCCGTGCTACAAACTTTTAGCTGTTTAATTTGTATACTTCCATGCCGGAGTTTCTACTGTAAGCTAAATCTCTTTAGCTTTTTCCATTTAAAATCTGGATTCAAATAGATTTGAAATTGAAAAAAAAACTTGATAATAAAGCTTAGCTTTTCAATATCACCCCAGTTGGTGACAATTACGTGTTCGATGGGTTATTTCAAGGTTTAGATGCCACTTTTGGATTGAGCTTTAACACCGACATAGAAATCTTGTTGTCCCAGATTCCTACCTTGGGAGAAGTTTATTAAACATTTTGTTTCTAATTTTTTTCGTTTTAAAATATTTTTCATAATTTCCACGTGCTTGTAGCTCGCACATTATCGCCAGCACGGTAAACACGCGGCCACGTATGAAAGTTGTTCAACAGCCGCCTTCAAACACGGGCGGACAGAAACGATGCGCCCTTGTACGACCGCCACGGCGGCTGTTTGTGAGGCGTTTGAGAAAGGAAACAATGCGAACGTTGAGACGATGGTTGGTTTGTTGCAAGAGACTTCAAACGTCCACGGTGAATTGACAAAAAATGCAGCCATGGGTAAGTACAACCCCTTCTTACAGACCCGGTAGGACCTCCTCCCACTGGGAAAAGTAGACCGAAATATCGTCCCGGTGGAAAACTATACTGGAATTTTTTGTCCCCGCTGAAAATAATCAATTTTTAAACAAATCCTCACTGCAAAATGTTATGCTATTTTCCCATCCCGATTGAATTTTCTGGCTTGAAATGAATGGAATTCAAACCTCCAGCCAAGAAAGATATTGGAATATCAATCCCCATATTTACCCCTACGTTTGAATAAATCCTACTGACTCTGTGAAAAAGGGATACAACAACTAAGTAAAACTGTCGTGAATTTTACTGGGGACGCTCTCCGCATCCTATCATTTTCTTAAGAAAGGCCTACGCGTATTGAAGTTTTCTTAAAGAATTCTCGTTTCGTTTTTTCACATGACTAATAGCTTAATCTAAAAATTAGACTTAAAAAATCAAAGGTTTTTACTTCGACTTTTTAATTTGACATTGAGATTTATCACTTTTCGTATATAGAGGTATAAGAAATGTTTTTTATGCGACAAAAAGGCCAATCTAGCAAGCAGAATAGAAGTGCAAGATCACCAAGACACTTGTTTTGAGATTTTAAATTGTTTGTCATGTGAACGGCGATTCGTAGTAATGTAAAGCCTTATCGGGGAAAACTTCGTCGGAGAAAATTTTCGTCGGGGAAAATTTTCGTCGGGGAAAAATATGCTGGTTTTGGTAAACGCATTAAGGCCGGGGAAAATTTTCGTCACTTGGCCGAAATTTCGTCACTTTTCCCCGACGAAGTTTTCCCCGATAAGGTATATTGGAAGTTTATCGTGGCTTGGATCACGAGATTTACGTTTTGGCTACAAGAAATTCTTCTCCCATCATCGGGCAATGTGGAGGATGTTTTCCCCACTATTTGTACTAATCTGAATCTTCTGATTGCCCATAATTATCAAGAGAAATTTCCTTACAAAACGTAGCCAAACGTAAATCTCGTGATCCAAGCCACGATAAACTTCCAATATGAATATCGCTGGGTTGATAAACGCAAACCATATTTTTTATATAAAACAGGATATGTTAATTGATCATCATTTCTTCGCCCTACGTTTCAGGTCAAGGCTTCGATCGTCATTTGTTTGCTATGCGTTACATTTCGCAACAAACTGGCCAATCAGTACCCTTCTTCCAGGATCCTGCATACGCTAACATAAACCATATCATTCTTTCTACAAGTACCGTATTCTCACCTAATATTCAAATGGGCGGTTTCGCACCGGTCGTCCCCGACGGTCTAGGTGTCGGTTACATGGTCAATGATGATTGGGTCGGGTGTAATGCGAGCTCATATCCGGGTAGCCCGAATGCCGGTGAATTTGTAGAACTCGTACATCAAAGTATTTTGGATATTAAAGCAGTACTGGAAGGCAGAAATTTCAAATCATAAAATTGATGAACTTTTTTTATTTATTTTATAGAGGTTTTAGTATTTTTATGGGCCCCTTCTACACACAATTTAGATAAGTAATCCAGTACCTACCGTAAGTTGGTCTAATATCGACATCCCTCGTCTAATTCCGACACCCTTTTTTAGAGAAAGGGATAATATGAAAGCTTGAATCACTGATTGAAAAAGGATTATTCCTCTCTGACCACTAAGCAAAGAAAAACAGTTTCAACCTTCCTATAAATTTCAGCTGATAAAAAGGGTGTCGGAATTAGAGGAGGGGTGTCGACATTAGACCAAGTTACGGTATAAATTACATTAAGATTGACTTTGAGTGCCCGAAAAGGGTGTTTACAGTTTCCAGAGTCAAAATCAGCAATATTTTGGGGAACTTATTAATGCTTATCAATTTTCAAGTTTTGCTGAATTTAATTGTGCTGAAAAGGGCCAAATTCGCATTAATTCATTCCACATTAATTAATTCTACATTAATTTATTCCCTTAAGGTAGTCGCAGCTATATCGAAGTCTTTCGGTTTTTACATCGTTGCTCCAAGCAAAATACACGCTTTTTTTATAAGAATAGTGTACTTTGGATGAGGGTCAAGTATTCTTAATAAATTGCTAAAATTGAGGGTGAAATATTCTTAACGTATTCTTACTTTTTTAGACTTGAATTTTTACAAACATGAGAAATAATCAATTTGAGAGTTTTGGACTTTTGAATGAACTTTTGGAGCTAAAATTGCATTTCTGCCTCTAAGTTTAAGTTCAAGTCTAACAAAGAAAGCAGCTTTTTTCTGTTAACCAAATACAAAATCACTGTATTCTTATCATATTCTGTGAAACTCACCCTAGAGGGTATTTTTAGGGTATTCTTACGATTTGGCCAACTTTCACCCTAATATTCTTATAGAAGATATTCTTATAAAAAAGCGTGTAGTTAAGTTTAGGAAAGTGTGAAGTGAAGTTTGGTGTTTTAAAATCCGTCCAATATAATATACGTTCTTCCATTGAATACTTTCAAACAATCTCTAGTGATCCAAGTTTTTACTTTCTGTGGCTCTAAAGGACCATGGCGCTATTTGAAAAGAAAGTGAAATTTAATTTGTCGATTTTTTCCGACACTTGGAGAGCTTCATGATCTCAGAAAAGATCTCCCGGAGCAAGAGACACCCATTACCTTAATTTGCTAAGGTACCCCCTTGCCTCTCTACACAAGTAAAATTATAATTTTCGACGTAGCATTTTCAGATAATTTAAGAAATTCAACTTTTATTTTTTACATGGTTAATTGTGCTTTACTTGTATATAGATTCAAAGATACAAAAACAAACTTTCAAATTTTTTTTTTAAATAATGGAATATTTTTACCGTATCCTTTCTCAGGGGGGTCTACATTTTAGCTGCATTCTCTATTCTGCAATTAATCCCCAGGGTGGTCTTTATTATAATCCCCAGGGTGGTCTTTATTATTATAATCCACTTTGGGGGGAGGGTTTCAGTTCTCTCAACGAACTTAAATTTAGGCAAGGTTTTCACTTTAAAATGCACTGTTCTACATAATCCCCACGTGAGACAATCTCTATTTGACAAGCTTCATAGCTTAAGTTATTACTTTTTACCAGACATTCTTGTTTTTGTAGCCTTCTATAGGGCTTTTCCAGAAAATATTAAATATTGGGAGTTGAGTATATATAGCCTAGTTAACTAAGCCCGTATTCACAAGGCTAGGACACACGGCTAATGGCAATATAGTGGCGCTTTAAAGATTTTTTATATTTACGGAATCTTAGTTTGTATTGGAATACTGTTATTCAGTCACAACTTACCATCTTATTTATCTTAGTGACTGAATCAAACTAGCTTACATTTTTAGGCTACCTAAGAACGGAGACCCCTAGAACAGAGATCGTCAATCAAACGAAGATTCTGCCCTGTTGATAAGTTTTGATAAAATAATTTTTGTTTTGTTCCTCTGGGAGAGGTGAGAGCTGTCCTATCCTCTACTTGCGGATGTGGACTGTCAACTGAAATTTTTGATAAATGGTCTGATGGTTGTTTACACCGTGGCATCCAAACTTCATGACGCTTTTTTGTGATAATTGATTAGAGTAACCGTTCCTATTAATTACATCACATGAAAAACTATTCTTATGGCTTGATCAAACCAAATATCTGCAACAGTCAAGTCAGATTTAAAAAACATTCGGATTTCGAAAAATTTTAACTTTTTAGACTTTGTAATTTTATTGGAATTATGTCATGGTAGCATGGGCTGCTGCGATAAACAGACTGTACCTTTATAATCTTTAAAGGTTGGTGAGTCCAGTCAAAACATAGATTTGGTCTGCAGTCTCACGCTTCACCTTGTCTTAATCTTAATAGATGAGCCAGATTGAAACAACTATCGCCAAACAAACTTTCTGGTAGTTTTCCTTAACTTCAGAAAAAGTAAATACCCTATTATGGCACACAAATTGAGTGTTTTATTCCCTTTAGAAATTCTTCAAATTGATAAAAGCTCCATTCTCCCGGGGAAATTTGAGAAAATACCAAATTTGAGGTAAAATTTGAGAAATTTCTAAAAAGTTTTCCTTGAAAAGGGCAAAAGATTTCGAAAAATTGCACTAAAAGGGTCGATTTTCAGCCAAATTTCTCCTGCACTGTAGGGGTCCGATTTTAGAGACCTGATTTTTGGCCGAACATACGGTCGTTTTCAAGTGTCAAGTGCCCCCCCCCCTCCCGGGTCCATTACATTTGGGATAAAAAGAGCTGGGTGATTTTATTCATTCATACAAGCTGTTATCTAAAGTATTAAAAGATTTACCATTTTTTTGTAAGACTTCATCGTTCCTGACAAACACAGCAAACCAGCCAAAGAATGGTTCACTATCACTGGTAGTAAACATTGTGACTTCTTCATCGCAAATTGTAGTGTGATAAGTTTGGGGAATCAAATCTAAAACATTTCCTTTCCAACTCCTTCAGGTCAAAGCAAATTTTGAGTACTTGGATCAATTGAGACACTTGCATCAGATCAGGGCTATAGGCGTCATTGAAAGTCTTTACCCTCATCAAAGTCTGCCTTCATTTAATTCTCCAAAACACAACAAAATATCCATCCAAAAATTTTTGGCCAGGATAAGAAAACTTTTTAAATCAATTTGATCATTACATATCCCTCTCGCTTCATTTTGATTTTTGTCACTCGATCGAAATTCTTTTCGGCAATCAGCAATGTTTTGATTCGATTTCTGTCTTCTGGGTTTAAAAAATAAAATTCGGCGATTGACAATCTTCGAATGTTTTGCAATGCAGCGCTGAAAAACCCCATCTCGTCCTCAGAGGTTAGTATTTTCTCTTTGAAAACTTGGCCTCTGATACTCAGGGTACCATATGCAGGCGTCAATCTTTCGCCCATATTCTCAACTTCAGTTGAGCTAGAATCTGAGAATGTGTGTGTGTGTGTGTGTGTGTGTGTCACTCGTTCCTTGTGTGAATATCTGGGGCTGGGTTTTTTTTTTCAATTTCCAAAAATTTTGATTTTTGGGGCGCGGAGACGAGTTTTTCATCAAAACTATCTTTTGTGACTTCAATGGGCCATTCCATTTTATGACGATACAGGGGGGGGGGGGTGAACGAACATTTCCAGGGGGTAATCAGAGAAGAATTTCCAGGGGGTCTAAAGAAGTGGTTTTTCATTTTTCCAGGGGGTAAAAAGTTATTCTTGAATTTCCAGGGGGTGAACAACTGATTTTAGTTCGTCCACCCATAAAAAGTTTAAGACATGAAAAGAGTTTTTCCAAGTGTTCTTTTGCAAATTTTGCCATTTTCAAGGGGGTATCTACACTTTTCCAAGAAATTTGTTTTCTCTTGAAAAGGTTTGTCCACCCCCTGTATGGAAATTTAGTGGAGCAGCCTAATAATGAGTTCTAAAATCATGTTTAAAACACTTGACCACCAAGCGGTCGTAGCTTACACCACAGAGCAACAAACGACGGCCTTTGTAAATAGCAGTAATTCGTGATTTGTGGTTTAATTACTTTATTCGATAGCTTATTAATGAGTTGTCTTAGCTAAGGACTATTATCTTCTAGTTTTGTAAAATTTCAATAATATCTTTGTCGGACCTAATCATTCCAAAAAAATCTAACGACCCTAAACGCTTACAGCTAAATTATTCGGGGAAAGTTACTGGAATATCTAAAATCCCATTAATACATTCACTGCCTTTTTAGAAATCGAAATTCCGACATCTTTGAATTTTTTTATCGAAGTTTGACTTTCAGAGGCTCCTGTCGCCTGGTTTTTGCCTTCAAATGATTTCAAATTGGATATTAATCGACACAGAATTTTATGTATATTTCAAAAATGTAATACAAAGCAAAAAATTCTGTATGAAAAGTTATGGCTCTTTATCGGTATTTTGACCCATCTCCTACGAGTGCAGCGAACTTTTTTTTATAAGAATACACTTTATAAGAATGTCCATGATGAAAATGGGCAAAAAATTAAGAATTTTGGTAAGAATATCACCATCATTGAATTTAGCAACTGAACCTAAGAATGTCCTTTTTAATGCATTTTAACCTGTAGATTGCCAATTTCGATCTTAACCTAAGAATACCGTAAGAATATTTTTGGATGATTTTTGCCAAAAAGTTAAGAATATCCATGATGAAATGAAAAAACACCATTCTTATAAAAAAAAAGCGTGTAGCCAATTTCTTGTATTGTCTAAAGATTTTCTTCTAAGTTCATCATCCAATATCGGAAATTGTCGCATTCAGAAGACGTTTTTTTGGAATTTAATTTCAAATTGATTTCAATTTAACAAAATACCAGTAAATTAGTAAGGTCTATTTGTAATTGGGCAAAAGTTAATCAAGAAATTATGAAAACTTTGTCTCATGACAATTTTTTTTGTCATCCACCAAAACTCCGTTTTGCAAGGAATTTTGATTTTGGGAATTAAGAAATTTCTAGCATTCTTTCTGGTATTTTTATTTTACACCCACCTATAGTATTGATCTCGCAGTAAAATAAGTTTTTTTTATAAGAACAAACTATATGAGAACAAAAGGCTTCGATGATAAAAATGTCAAGAACAAGTTAAGAACATTTTAAGGCTTTGCGGACTCTTAAACAGCCAATTTTCCTTAAGGAAATGGACAAAATTACATAGAAAATGGGGACAAAAAGACAAAAAGAACAAGAACATTTTTAGGCTTGAAACTCAAAAAGTTAAGAACATCCGAAGACTTCAAAAATTTTAAATGTTCTAATAAATAAAAATGTGTACTATGCTAAAAATATCGAAAAGCAGAGATCAGCAAAAAGCTAACTGATTGCTTCTTTAAAATTTTAACATTGCGTCAGTTTCAGTAATTGTAATTATCGATAATCATCATTTTTCAAAGCCTAATTAATACAATTTTTGACATTCAGCTGTATCAAGGCCAGGAAGTCATTATTAAAATAACATCCTACGTAAAGGCTTGGGGACATGAGAAGTTTTTTTTCGTATTGGTGTAATGCAACATGCTCTATCCCACCGATCCCACCAACCTGAAACGCTTTCTCGTCTCTTTACCCCATTTTTATTCTAATAACATTTGTGCTTCTCTCACTTTTGTCCCTGGGACAAAGGAGGCCCCCCCAGCGGTTTGCGTGAATGCGTGAATGGACATTTTCGGTTACGTGAATGCGTAAAAATTGAAAAGGAAAATGCGTGAATGCGTGAATTGAAAAAACTTGCGTGAACGTGAAAATCCCCTTTTTGACTGCGTGAATGCGTGAATCTAGGCTATTTTGTGCGTGAATACGTGAATTTTCCCTTTTTTCCACCGATTGTGTGCAGTGTTCCCGATTTTCCAATGTTTCCCCTATTTTTCCCGAAAATTGTCCGATTTTCTGAAAAATTGGGTTATTGCGTAAAACTCGAGAAAAATTTCCGTGATTGCGTGAATTGAGGGTCCGCTGGGGAGGCCTTATACGATATATTTGACAATGAAAATAAATTTGTACTGGAAAAGTGTCAATTTTTGTGACACCTTACTGTCAGAAATCTCATCATGCTCAAGGTGTGAAAATATTTAGATGTCAAACTTTTTTTTATTTTGAAGCTAAATAAAAGTTAGGAATTTACAGAAATTTTCACGGCAAAAGCTCTATTATTTCAGGAGCTATTAGCAATAGTTTGACCTCCTAACAGAAAGAGCCCCCCCCCCCCCTAGTACGAATAGGGTTATGGAGGAAAATTGATTTGAATCAGGTCCTTTCATAGGTCATAGGTGGATTCAACAGTTAGCTTGTTTTTTTCTTCAAAAAATCAGGTTTCAATATTCATGGCTATTTTACACTCTTCAAGCAATTTCTTCTAAAGTTCAATATTCTCCTTCGGTTCAGACTTAACCACGATGCCTCAATTACCTCGGATTACCTTAGAAAAATTCATCCCATTAAGCTTCAAGGCTTGGGGACACGTGAAGTTTTTTTGCGTTGGTGCAATGCAACATGCTCCATCCCACCAACCTGAAACGCTTTCTCGTGCTTCCACCCCATTCTTCTTTCTTCCAATAAAAGTGGAATCGACAACACTTTTAATAGCATTTGCGTGTCTCTCACTTTTGTCCCTTGGACAATATCAGTGTGTCTTTTGGGTATTTCTCTTTTTGTCCCATGAAACAAAAAAACAAAAGAAACCCATGTCATGTCCCATGACACGCACATTTTTTCTTGTTTTGGTGCATTGCATCGACGCGAAAAAAAAATTATCGTGTACCCAAGCCTTAAGGTTCAGTTAAAAATCTTGGTGGGAAAACAATTTTTCCAGAATAACCGCGAGTCTAATGAATGTGTATAATCTATTAGGAGATCGCGTGCAAGTTTTTATATTGATGCAATAGATGTAGATGGTTGATTATACAATTATGCCTTTACTTTTTTATCATACTGGTTCGAAACTAAAAACCACAGCCATCTATTGTCCCGTGTCTTTCAGATTTTTTTTAAATTCATTTACGTTGTTTATAAAAACCATAATGTAAAAACTCAATGATTATTCTCGGCCAAAACCTAAAAATAATTATCTTCTTAGTTTTTTAGAAATTAATCGATCTTAATTTTTGCTACGAACTAATGGAAAAAGCATATGAAAAATATTTTAGCCTGGATAATGTAGAAAACGATTCTTGATATAATCTCAAGCAGAAATTACTTGTTTTTCCTTACAGAAAGGCTTATACACGCTTTTTTATTAGAACAAACTATATATAAGAATAACATACTAATAAGAACAAGTTAAGAACATTCTAAGGCTTTGAGGACTCGAAAACACCCGATTTCTTAGGAAAATAGGTAAAAATGATCACAATATGCTGAAAATAAGAACATGTTAAGAACCATTTTAGGCTTGAAACTCAAAAAAGTTAAGAACATTTTGGATGTTCTTATAAAAAAAAGGTTTAGTTTTTTACAAATCAGTTGAATGGATCACAGTATAAGCTTAAAATTAAAGATGCTCAGAAAGAAAAAAAAATTCATAGGCCATTTTAGAATGCATAACTTAGTTTCCTCGGTTTAGAAAGTTATGTAATTAGTATCTAAATAGGCAGCATTTTTGATATGCTTTTAAGCTGATTTTTACAATAGTAGGTCAAATAGGCTTACCTCAAATATGATAGATACTTTGTGGTAGAAATTTCTAGTATGGTTTACGTTCAACTGTGATGCATGGTTTTGCTCTGATATTTTTAAGTTGCATGTTTCAAAAATGTTAAATAAGTTTACATGAATAAATAGTGGAAAGCTAGGACATTATGATAGGAGTAGGGTATACGGACATTTTCCCAACGGATATTTTTATTTATACTTTGTTCGGAATATTTCTGATGCTTTTCCCGGGATAACCGGTTGAACATAGTAAAGAAGGGTTTTTTTTCAAGACGTATATCATGTAATGTTGAATAAGGAAACTGGATAACTTTCCTATGTCCGTTTTCAACCAGCCGGAATTTCGGTCTTTTTCCGCTTGAGAGTAGAAACTTTCTCCGGGAAGTGGAGTTTAACCACCAAATAACGGTACTCGAAAAGGCTTTTATGCATAGCCCTCTTGGATGCCAATATTATGGGTGACTAGTCAGGCCCGGCTAAAGAGGGGAGGCTGGGGAGGCTTCCCCACTTTTTGAGTAAAATGGACTTTTTCAAAAATTCCAAGCGAACTCTGTCATATTTTGAGCCTTTAGCCCCTCCACTTTTACGGTTGTTCCGCCGGGTCTGCCAGTGGTAGCCTTAATTGTTGCCTTATTTATGATGTGTAAATTCATTTCTTTAATTTAATGGTTCGAGTCAAAGGATACTTATTTGTATTCATCTGATCAAGTTTTATGATGGAATTTTCTGATGGTCTCCCGGGGCGTACTAACCTTGTTGACCGACGGGGTGTACCGCTGAAGCTCGAAAAAAATGGACCCTATGTGAACTCGTTTTTTTTATAAAAGTGATACCCTGAATGGGACTAAAATTCACAAATTTTCTTAAAATGTTCCATATTCTTTTCCAAACTCATCCAAACAGGTACCCTACGGTACCTACAGGGACTGATTTTTCTATTTTGGTGTTTTTGCAACCGTACCTTGGACTCATCGAGGTGAAGAATGGTACCCTGACCAGCGGCACATTCCCGTACCCCTTTTTACCCAAGTACCCCCCACACCACCCCCCCCATGGGTGTCCCTCTATTTCAGCAAATCAAATTAAAACTATGATGATTTTTATAACATGATTTCAAAAATGATTGATCGAGTAGATCTCTTATTGTATTGAATTTTTACGTAAAAGAATTTATCAGAAAGGCAGAAATACCTTAACGTTGATATTCTTAATCTGGTTAAGATTTTTTCTTTTATCTCTTGATATCATATCATCATGATCGCCCGTAAATTTCAGTTGGAATTAAATTCTAGCCTATTCCTTTTCTCGCATATCAACACATATCAAATCAGGTGAAAAAAGTTAATTCAATGGCTGGTCTTATCAGGCGGACCTTCACGTACCTCACTCCTGAATTGTTTCGAAAACTGTATGTAACATTTGTCAGACCACACTTAGAATATGCCCAGGTTATCTGGTCACCAAGATTGAAAAAACACTCGCGATTGATACTAGTCTAAAATACAGACGCGAGGTAAGTGACATGGTTGAGATCTTTAAACATCTAAACTACTATGACAAATCTTGCGTCCCTAAGAAATGTAACCAGCGAGGAAGACCTATGAGAACGCACGACTCTGAATTAGTAGTAATCTTTGGAAACCACGGTGTTCGCAGTCCGCAGAGTAACTCCCTATACCTATACTATACTATACTATACATGGTTTCTTTTTTTTGTGTCATGGGACAGAAAGTGATAGGGAAATACCCAAAAGACACGGTAATTTTGTTTTAGTGAGAAAAGTGAGAGAAGCACAAATGTTATTAAAAGAAAAATGAGTTGGAGACACGAGAAGAATTTCAAATTGGTGGGATGGAGCATGTTGCGTTGCACCAACGCGAAAAAAACTTCTTGTGTCCCCAAGCCTTTGGAAAGTTTTGTTTTACTTGAGGACACCCCTTTCTCACAGACTCAGATTTTTTCAACCAGTGGAGGTAAGAATAACAGACTGAAACTTAATGCTAATATGGGGATTAATAGTCTCTTATTTTTTATGACTGGAGATTTAAATTCCATTGTTTTCAAAGCACAAAATTCCGTGTGGATGGAAAAGTTTTATTTGATTATTTTCAGCGGGGACAAAAACTGACAAGTATAATTTTCAACTGGGACGATATTTTGGACAATTTTTCCAGTTGGAAGGGTTCCCTGTGGGTCTGTTATAAGATAGACAGGAGACACTTGCGTGTTTTTTTATAATTTGATGTACACAAGACGGGTTCGAGCTGTGAGTACAATATTGGACGCAGACTCACTCACTAAATAAAAAGTCGCGCTTTTTTCTATACATAGCAGTTTGAACATAGAAAATAAAACAAACTTTCAATGGCTAATTCATCAACTGTCATTTGGAGTTTGGAAATTCAAACTGGCAGCCCAAACCATGCTATACATTTTATTTTATTCAGTTTATCACAAAGAAGAAATTATAGCATGGATTCCCAGGCTAGTGAGAAGGGGGTGTTTGAAGCACAGATCTCTAAAGCCCGAAGGGCTAGATTTGCGGCCTTGGTCAAAAAGTGAAGCTCGTCTTTGGAAGGATTTCCTACCAGAGTCACGTAACTAAAATATGCAATTTCACCGGTTTGAGAGATGTGAAATAGCGCTTACCGCCTACTTTTTTTATCTCGCGCTCCGAAAACAATTAAAATGCTAGATCCTATCCATGCATCGGCACGAAATTTAAAAAGTCAATTTTGCTTCACTTTTTTTTGCTGGAGAAAGGTTAAAGTTGCCTATCTAGCCCTTCGGGCTTTACAGATATCTGTGGTTTGAAGCTAAAGTTCAAGATTCGATTTACAATGACATTTCCTTTTATCTTCTTTTTTCGTTTTCATGAATATATTGATATATATCTTGAATGAGAGAAAAAACAATTTAAGTGAGAGTACTTACTTATCTTTTATGAAATTGAAGCAGAAAATGTGAAAATGTGAAAACAGATCTTGATAGAAAGTCTTTGTTTTCGTTCTCATATTTTGGTAACAGTATAGTTATGATATGTTAATATTTTATTTTCCATTTTGGCCAGTACATTGTATTGCCTAGTACCTCTCCCAGGGGGGGGGGTATTAGGGTTGGCGGATGAGGGGTATTTCCGGACGGGACCTCCGAAAACCGACCCTTTAGAGAGACTTTTTTGAAAAATTTTCTATAATTTTTGAAAAAAGTTGTACCCTTAGAGAGACTTTATTACAATTGTTTTCTCTCGAAGCCAAAATAATTCTTAAAAATTGTGAGTTTTCCGACCCTTAGAGAGATATTTAAAACTTTCTGATTTTTCCGACTCTTAGAGAGACTTTGAAAGGTGAGAAACCCGACCCTTACTGTCCGCACATACCCAGCACCCATTTTGCCTAAGTACCCTCCCCCCCCTCCGGGGGGATACCTCTACAGCAATGGGGATTGAAATTTCAGTAGATGGTAGTGGGCGAGTCTTAAAACGTGAACCCTTGCTGAATTGGCAATTTTTTAGAATGAACTTATAGTAATAAACCTTATCGGAGTTTTTGATTTTTCTAAAAAATCGATGCATTGTGGGATTGTTTCGAGTGTATTACAATATAATTCCCTTGAGGAATTCCTAAGAGATTTCTATTGTTATACACTCGAAACAATACCACAATGCATCGTTTTTTTAGAAAAATCAAAAACTCCGATAAGGTCTATTAGTATGAATGATGAAATATTATCAAGTTATCTGCTTTAAAATAATGCTTTCTTGCATCTTGAGAACAGAGTTTTGTAACAAATCGGGGGCTGAAAATTAAATGATTTTTCTTGCATCTTGAGAAAAGAATTTTGTAACATAAATCCATAAGCAGGTTTGGGGGTAGGCGTTTATACGTGATCTATATATAACTTACCCCAGCTGGCACACGACGTCAAAACAACGTCCATTTGACATTCATAACGTCCAAAAAACGTTATTTGAACGTTAAAACAACGTTGTGTGCCAGCTGGGAAAAGGAAACAACGTTTTAAATACGCCATGAATTTCGCCATTTGTATTTTTGTATTGCAACTATTTTCCATTTTTTGCAAAGTCATAGCATTTTTTATCGCCAATCAATTTGTGAATTACGCAAACACAAATAATACCTATAATTGTATAATAATTGCTTTAACCACCAAAACTAGTATTAAACGACCAGTCGAACGTAGGATTTTTACTCTTTAAATGGTTTTGTAAAAACCAGTGAATTTCTGTTAAGACTCAGCGGTTTTTAATTCCTAAAGGCCGGTCTCCACTTGCGTGCGTTGCAATCACACCTTTTGGCTCCAATCCTTTTTGCTTGGAAAAAAGATTACGTCATAAAAATGTAGCGCACATTCGAAAGAAAAGTTGAACACATTGCAACTTTTTTCAACCGTTACGTCAGATCGTACCAATGAAACTGCTTCATTTTTCTTTTGACCAATAGCGTGGTGGCCCTAACAGTATAAACAGATCGTCACTATTTTCTGCACACCACGCGGTAGCTCTCAAGGGATGGGTGAAAATAACACAATTGGATGAATAAGCTATCTCAAAATCGTAAGGACCGCGCTCGTCTAAAAGGACTTGTAATGACAACAAAGTTGCGTCATTGTGTTAAAAAATAGGGCGCAATACCAGGAAAATTTAGTTTTTGACTTTTCGGCGCGCAACAAGATTCTTATTATAGAATTTTCCACGTGAGAACTATTTTCCTCAGATGGTTAATTTACAAGCGCCTTCAGAGGTTTACCGTGCGCGTAAGAAAATGATGATCAGCTGTTATTAGGTTATAGATAGGCCTTGCTACTTGAGTAAACAAACAACTCGTTCCAGTTAACGAGACATCTGAGTTGCAATTGCTCGAGTTATTGAGAATTTACACTTCATATGCCCTTTTTTACAGACTGCTCGCGTGCTCATAATTTTTATGCTCATACAGCAATTCATTGGAATTCCGTTCATTTTTTTCCTTATATTGATTGCTGCAGTAGCACCACATTTAATCTTTAATCAATTACGTCACTGTCCATAAAGATTATTTCATTACCGGCTTTCCAAACTTTGAAATGTTTTATAAGAACATGGAAGCTAATATGAAATAGCAAAAAGGTGAACTAAAACTTTCTTACGCGCACGGTAAACCTCTGAAGGCAAGTGAAAGTTAAATAATGAGGAAAAATCAAATCTATAATAAGGATCTTGTCATGTGCCGTGAAAAAAGATTTTTTCTAATGCACCTTTTCGAATTGATTTGCGCGGTCAGGCGCGTGCCACTTTATTATTTGATTTACCACCCTAAATTCGATCCAATCCTTTTTCTTTGCACTTTTTTCTATTGGGATGGTTTTAGGTTGGCAAAACGGACAAAAACATGCCTGCGCGGCAATTGGCAGCTATGGTTGAAAAGGTGTATACGGTGCCTCATTTCAATGTAATTTCACAACTTTGTTGTCATCCCCAGTCCACTTTTAGCGATACGCGGTCCTTACGGAATTTGAGATAGCTTATTCATCCAATTGTGTGTTATTTTCACCCATCCATCCCTTGAGAGCTACCGCGTGGTGTGCAGAAAATAACAATGACGATCTGTTTTCAGGTTACAAAAAGCCAACTGACTTCTCATTCAATGTTGGTCGTAATAAAGGCCTGGGGACACGATAGTTTTTTTTGCGTTGGTGCAATGCAACATGCTCCATTCCACCAACACCAGAAAAAAAGTGCGTGTCCCATGGTTTCTTTTGTTTTTTTTGTTTCATGGGACAAAAAGTTAGGGAAATACCCAAAAGACACGCTCATTTTGTCCCAGGGACAAAAGTGAGAGATACACAAATGTTTAAAAGTGTTGTGCTCGGGTAAATTAATGCGTGTCCAAATTTCGTTAATTTTTCGGAAGCAGATTTTGCTGAAGTCAGCAGAAATCAGCAAAATACGAAAATTTGCAATATAGTGCTGACATCAGCAAAATATCAAAAAAACGTTTTTCAAAATGATCCTTTTAATGATGTGCAACTTTGGTCCAAATTTCATGTTCGTACCATGAGCCAAGCTGGAGTTATTTAAAAAAACAAGTTTTGACGTCAGTATTTTTTGGTTTTTGCGTTTTTTCGCAAAATTGGCGAAACCTAAATTCAAGTAACACCGATTTTCATGTTCTACATCGTAATGCACTTCTTTAAAGGTATAATTTATTATGCTGGGAGGGTTGGAGTTGCTTCCGAAAAATTAACGAAAATTAACAAAAATTTACCTGAGTATCGATTTCACTTCTCATTTTTGCTACTATGTAAAAGCCATGCCGATGCAATTATGACACCCACTTCTCACAGATCAAATGCAAACCCACCTTATTTGAAAGTTCGGCTAAATATCGTCCTCCTAGTGAAAAATTTTAGTCCCCCACTGAAAATGAGCAAATATTTCTCACTGCAAAATATTGTGATATTTCTTCGATCGATTGAACTTTCTGACTTGAAAACAATGGAATTCAAATTACCAGTCAATGAAAAAACATAATAAGAATGTTCATTTAACAATAAGTAGTTAAATCGTAGTTTAATTTTAAATCGTCTAAATCACTTATTCCGCCTGCGGTACTACCGGGGCGTCCCGCCTGCAAGTAGCCTTACTTCTCTCACTTGGTTCCGTACGATATTGGCTATACTCTCAAAGCACAAACAAGGTTTACGATGGCGGTGTTCAAGTCTCAGAAATTTTTTATCTCCCTCCCGCCCTACAGATATTGGTTGCCGGCAACCCTATTTCTAGTTTATGTTAGTTTATCACTAGCAGGGGACTAAATTTTCCCCAAAACTGATTATGGGTTAGCCAAATATGTGAACGCCAAACTTAATTGAAAAATGTCTCAATCTATTCTACTCCCCTCCAAACAGATGAACGAATTTGGAAATTAAATCCCCATTAAATTTCTATCCGTTATTTTTAGTCAAACTGGCTGAAAAATCCTACCAGGTTTTTGAAGGAGCTGTATGACACGTACTGAGTTTGGTTTGCACATTGTAGCTAAAATCAATTAACCTGCGAGCATTTTGAGGGGGGGGGGCAAAGAGGGTCCCCAAAAACGAATTATTTTGATAACTTTTGGATTATGGATAGATATTGACTTGAAATTTTGCAAGTGTGCACCAAATATGAATCGGCATCTTTGGTGAAAATTTCCACATCATTGATGACGTCAACGCCACCTGATGACGTCATTATTCTTTGAAAATGCCGAAAATAGGAGCCCTCTCTAATTTTAGTTAGCTGAGACTGAGAGCAGTTGATTTACGAAAAAAAGATTACGTAATGTACATAAAGATGGCTAGATTAACTTGCTTTTCTTATAAATAAAAGAGATTCAGTTTTAAAAGAGACACGGTAATGATTGCTGAAAGGGTCATTAAATGTATTATTATCACGCGTTCTATTTCGTCTAGATTGTTCTTTTTGTTTTGTTATATATTTATTTAATGATAGGATGATTTTTGCAGATCTATGCAAAATAGTTCCTTATTATAAAATGGTAATTATCTTCGGACGTATTGGTAGTTAGATTTGTCGTTGCACGCTATCGTTTCAGTGTGAAGGTCACATGTTGTACAAACATTACATTTTCATTTTCATTTTCATTTTTGGCTTGTAAGCAAATAGTTGTTTTTGGAAAATTATGAATTAGGAGCTATGTAATATACTATTTGCAAAATCAGACATATTTGGGAACGAGTAGATTGATTTTTACGATGGAGAAGTAATTTGAAATTAGCCTTTTTTATATTATATAAGGATTTACTCTCCGACAAATACAAACAGGCTGCAAAATTAAGGTCTGAATCATTGAATTCAAAGCTTCTAGGAGGCTAGACCTGAAACTTTTGGATGGGAAATGAAGGCAAAAGCTTTTATTTGATATGGTTGGTCGTTAACCAGTAATAAAACAATTTTGTTACTTTTTCTAAAAAACGCGAAATTTTTATTACTTCAAATGATCAATTATTAGTATCTTATAAAAACTACATCTCATCTGACTTAATCACGATAATAGTTCAAATGATTACACGCTACATATCTATTACAGGGGATTCCATTTCTGGAATGGACCATTGAACCTTACCCAGCTGGCACACAACGTTGTTTCAACGTTTATTTAACGTCCACAACGTCCATATAACGTTAAATGAACGTTGAAACAACGTTGTGTACCATTGAACCTTAGCCAGCCATATAAGAATTATTGATTAGAGTGTCTTGGCAACTTAACCCTATTCAACCTAGGCCTTTAGGAGCGGTTCAGAAATAGGGGGGGGGCTTTTCCTGTACCACCCCTTAACTTTTGATATAGTGGGTCTTTTTGGATGAAATTTGGCACACAAGATCCTTGTCACATAAGGTAACTTTTGACAAAAAGTTTTTTTGATGACGTCACTCATCATGCCAGCAAAAACCGAAAATTTTCTTTGTTTTTATAAATAGCTATTGTATTCTAACAAAAGCTTTAGAAAAGAAGTTGCTTGAGTTTAAAATGCTTATTTTATCCTAAATATTCAATAAATTACGGTTTAAACGATATATTTGACATTAAAAATCAATTTGTATTGGAAATGTGTCAATTTTACATCTTACTGTCAGAAATGTCATCATGCTCAAAGTGTAAAAGCTCTATTATTTCAGGATCTATTACCAATAGTTTGACCTCCGAACAGAAAGAGCCCCCCCCCCCCAGGCCGAATAGGGTTAAGTAAAGAGGAACCTATAACATATTATGAGGTTTTAAACTGACCCTTTTAAGCAAATTGAACGTATTTTTTATTAATAATAAAAGTTACATAACTTTATAAAACACGGAAAACCTCTACAGTCAAATGTCAGATGCGATTTTATAGGGTTTTTAAGTGCTTACAATTTTGTTGGAAATTTAGCCTTAAAAATGTTCTTTTCAGTCTACTCTTGGTATTAGTGTGCAAACACCACGTGGAGTCCGCAACTTATATGAAGGAAAGGAGATAGGAGACTGAAATCTCCCTCCGATATTTTTGGAAACTTTATTTACGCAAAAATGTAGAGCTCAAATTTCCACGAATTGCGTACAGATATTCAATTCAATTTTGATCTGATAAGACATACAATAAAAAATTAACACAAATAATACTAACCTCTCGCGCACGAAGAATGACGGAGGAAAACGAAAACGTTCCACCGGATAATACGGATGGTTCCGTATCGATTGATGTACCGGACGGGTACGAAAACAAAGCATACACACCGGAATACATAATGGAAGATGTTCCACGTAAAACAGAAGTGAACGGAAACAATGTAGCTACAGAAAGTAACGGAAAAGTTATTGATGACGGGGCAAGGTCAGTGTCCCACTTCTTTTTACCAAGTCACTTCTCAGTTGACACACAACTTTGTTTCAACGTTCATCTAACGTTATATGGACGTTGTGAATATTAGAAAAACGTTGAAACAACGTTGTGAGCCAGTTGGGTTTTCATTTTTTTTGTAAGAATAACGTTTATAATCATACTTAGGCTCAAACTCGGTAAAAAATAAGCATAATGCTAAGCAAGGAAAATATTTCGACATTTTTTACACATTTTTCAACTTTGCCGTGAAAGTTAAATCTATGGTAGATGAACCAACCGACCAGGACTTTTTTCCATTTCAGCTCTTCGTCAAACAATGAAGGAAACGATTTGAGATCCCAATCTGTGGTTTCTGTCAGTCAGCTGGTATGTTCCATTTGATCAAAAGTTTCTCTCTCTTAAAGCGCTTGATTAGACGATCTAGGCTTCTGCTCATCTTCTAGTGAAAAGAGTTTCTTAGGACACCCCTGTGTCACAGACCCGGTGGACCCCCAAAAAATCGTCCCCGGTGGAAGAAATGCCCTACATTTTCAACCCCACTAGGAAATTGCCCTATGATTCTATCCCCATTGAAAATTGAATGGAAAAAATTGGACTCCAAAACCATCCCCATTGGAATTTTTGAGCTGGAAACAATAGATTTTCTATCCCCATTGGGATTTCGATAGAAATTTTCATCCCCACTGAGGAAAAGGTTCAACCGGGGCACTGAGACAGGGGTGTCTTAGGCACTATGATACACTATTAAGCAGACCTGCAATATCGTTTCTTTTTAGTTCCGTTATGCTTCGACTACGGATTGGGTTTTCATGTTTTTCGCTTCCATATCAGCATGTATCAATGGAGTTCTTCAACCAGTATCATTTATTATCTTTGGTGAACTAATCAATGATTTCGTTGATGAAGATTCCGGTAAGAACCACACTAATATCCCACTGCTTTTCAAACAATGTTTAGACGTTACGATTTCTTGTCACCCCGGTCGGTGTTGCAGGAAAAAAAGACTTGAATTTCCTGGAAATAAGCACAATGTCTACACTCCAAAACGTCAATAAATTTTGTTTTCTTTTTGACGCCTCAAATAATCATTTGAAATACAAAAATATTCTAATTTATGAAATTTGTATTTCTACTAAAGGGAAAACGATCGATCTCAACAAAGAAATGGAGAAATTCGGTATCTACTACGTTTACATTGGTCTTGGTGCAATCGTGTTTGGATATTTTCAAAACATGTTATGGTTAAGAGCCAGTATTAACCAAGCTTTTAGAATCAGAACATTGGCTTTTGAATCTATACTCAAACAAGATATTGGATTTTTTGATACTAACGATGCTGGTGAACTGAGTAGCAGACTGGCTGAGTGAGTACTTTATTAGAGGACTTTTTTTGGGGCTTATTTTCATTTAGGTATGAAATCTTAATGTTTTTCAAATAAGCTGAAGCGCGGAATTTAAAGAAAATCATTTAAGCTTTTTACATGTACGTAAAATTTTACTTAAGACCTTGAAGAGTGGGAACGGAAGGAAAAGTCACGTAAGACCCTTTTAATCAACAAAAACTCTACATAATGTCGGGGAAATTCCCAAATGACAGTCTTACGAATGATTTTCCATAAGGTCTAAAGTAAAATTTTACTTGCATGTAAAAAAAGCTTACGTAAATCTTTATGTTTTGCCTATACAGCATTTTGAAACCAAAGAAAGAACTACTTTCACCCCTTTTGGAGGCGCGTGAGAATAACTTTTCAGAAATTCTTTTGTTGATTTTGCTTTTTCTATGACAGGAGCGCCTTTTTTCTTTATCATGGAGAAAAAAAAAATTTGTTCGCCGAAAAACTTTTAGCGTTTAAACATTTTCTATGAGCAACTTCCTTATCTATTGTGTAAAGGAATACGATATCTGTGAATTCTACTTATTTAACTATTTCTAGAAGATATTCAAAATGAACCAGCAATGGTGACATTTTATTTCTGACAATATATATATTTCGATCTTACGATCAAATCATCCTATGGTCTAAAATCAATACAAACAAGAATGAAAAATCCGTTTTAAAATTTTTTTTATCAACACATATCTATTAACTATTTCTCTTTCTCACTTCAGTGGTGTCACTAAAGTGCAAAACGGTATTGGTGATAAAATCGGATCACTACAACACGCCATCGCCATGTTAGTTGGAGGGATCATCATTGGGTTCATCTATGGGTGGAAATTAACTCTGGTGATCATTGCAATGTCACCGTTGTTGTTCATTGGTGCCTTTGCTACTGGAAAAGTAAGTTGCTATAGTCTAAGACGTATCACTATCTAAGAAAAAAAGCTCAAAGCCAAAGAAAATCGGATAACGCTTTTTTTCGCTATTTTCCGTTTCTTCGAAACTCTCCCTGCCGATTTTTTACCGCTACTGCCATAACGGCTGTAAACTCCGTGGAAGTATATTTTTCCGCCTTTACTATCCCTGTAACGGACAATAACATCGTCTAACATTTTTGCCGCTCCATTTTTTCTTAAAGTGGACATAGCATGAAGGTAGAGCATCCAGTTAAGGTGGGCAATGTTGTGAGTTCGACTCCCAATCGGGTACTTGGGTACTTGGAGAAATCCAGGGCAAGAAGTGGTGCCTTCACTGCATTAAAGTAGACGGTTAAAGAAAAGGGAGCCTTTGTGTCGCAAGCTCACTTACTCCCAGCTGGCACACAAAGTTGTTTCGACGTTTATCTAATCTTCATAACGTCCATATAGCGTTTGATGAACGTTGAAACAAAACGTTGTGTGCTAGCTGGACTACCTTTCTCCTTGAAGGTTATTGGTATGATTACAAGTCAAGAACAAACATCTTACGCTAAAGCTGGTTCAATAGCTGAAGAAGTGTTAAGTTCAATCAGAACTGTTGTTGCGTTTGGTAGTGAAAGAAAGGAAATTGACAGGTCAGTGTTGATTCATTGTCCTTTATATTCACCAAATTTGTTCAAAGTATTTTGAAAGTGGTTCCTGAAAAATAGTACTGTTAAATATTATAACGTCAAGTGACGCTACACCATGACAAATATGCAAGAAAAAATAGATTTAGTGTTCTCGATGCATTTGCACCGCTATTGGGTAGTGCTACCACTTTCAGGAAAACTCTGGTCAAAGATATTGATTGGCCGGGATAGGGAAACTGCCTCCAGGGTTTATAAAACTCGATTGTTGATCAATTTGGTTCGTTGTTAGGCTATTACTAGTAACAGATTTGTTCTCCCACCTGTCTCAAATATTTTTGATGAAAATCCTCAATTCATATAATTTTCATTTTCTCTTGCATTTACAGATATCGTGTAAATTTGAAAGACGCGGAGAAGGCTGGTATCCGAAAAGGGTTATCAACTGGTTTCGCGTTCGCACTTTTCAATTCTACTTTGTTTGGGTGTATGGCTCTCGGTTTCTGGTAAGTATATCATCATTATTCTTTTGAAAATGATAATGTTCCCGTCTTTTACCTCATGTACCATTCACAAATTTAATAGGGAGTTTATGTATTTGCACTTTTGGAGGACGGTAGAATGACTGAAGTGATTTGGAGAATAACCCGAAGTTCAGACCCGCAAAGTCGAAGACTGTAAAAGTGTTGATTTACCTTCGTCCACAGCTTTTGAAAATAAAAATTTTCTCGCCTTTTACCTCCTGTTACATTCGCAAAGTTAATCAAACAAGCATTACAGAG
Organism: Clytia hemisphaerica; assembly: GCF_902728285.1. Lineage (NCBI taxonomy): Eukaryota > Metazoa > Cnidaria > Hydrozoa > Leptothecata > Clytiidae > Clytia > Clytia hemisphaerica. The sequence continues at coordinate 1,432,917 of NW_027103564.1, read as the reverse complement.
GAATGGCAAAGTAATTAGCAACCGTAGTGCAGTGGTAGAGCATCCGGCTACGCTGCGCAAGGTTGTGGGTTCAACACCCCCTCCCCCGGGTTATGCCAAAGATTCTCAAAATGGTACTTGATGCCTCTCTGCTTGATGCTCGGCGATTTAGAGAAAGATCAAGGGTGTGAATAAATCCAGGGAGAAAGAGTGGCGCCCTCTCCTTCATTCGGGTAGATAGCTATCGAAAGAGGAGCCTTCGGATCGCCTCTGACCGCGGTCACGGACTTACTTACTCTATTACAGAGTAGGTTGAATTTGCCATTCTTGCTCGAGCTTCATATTCCGAAAATCAACAAAAATAAAATTACAAGAAATCTTAACATAATTTGACCGTAATTGTAGCAACTTTTTAGTAAACTCATTTGTTCCTTAAACGTATTATTTTTCGTTCAGGTATGGTGGAACATTAATTGGTGATGGAGAAATCAATGCCGGTGACCTTCTTATTGTCTTCTTCTCTGTTATGATCGGGGCTAATCAATTTGGTCAAGTCGGCCCCAATATCGAGGCCTTCTCATCGGCCCGTGGTGCCGCTTACACCATTTTCAAACTAATTGAAAGAAAACCGGTGATTGACTCGCTTACTGATGCAGGAGAAAAAACAAAGATTGAAGGAGATATTAAATTTGTTGATTGTCAATTTAGTTATCCAAGTCGCCCAGATATAAAGGTATGTTGTGTTACAATATTTTGACTTTAAAATGCCTTTTCTGGTAAATGTTTTAGATTTAGTTTGAATGTGGGAAATATCTTAATTATCTTTGGCAATTTCATGTTTTCCAGACTCGATTTCTGGCTGGGGGTCCTAGGGACCCTTACTCCCTTACAATTCTGACTCTTTGTTTTCTTCCGGCTAACCAGTCTAAGATAAGTCGATTTTAAACTTAAAACTTCTTTGAAAAAAAGAATTTCTTCAGTCGAAGCAAACCATGGCTTTTTGCTTTTCGGTCAATTTTGAAATTAAGCGTTGAGCTCATTGAGTTTAAAATTCCGAAGGGACTAGAGATGAAACTCTGGGATGCAAGCTACATATTTCCCATATTTCAAGATACCACTCTAGCCTTTTAGGCTTTCAATGGTTGAATCTGCTTTGGTAACATTTAATTATTTTCTTCTAGATTTTGCGTGGATTAAATTTGAATATCAAGCCAGGGACAACATGTGCTTTAGTTGGGGAATCAGGTTGTGGAAAGTCGACAACTGTCAAGTTGATTCAACGTTTTTACGATGCTGCCGGAGGGAGAGTAAGTTTTTTAGAATTTGAAAACGTTTGAGGCATGAAACTCTAATGATTCCAAACAAAACAGAACTTGCTTGATAAAGCCTTACGCTGCTTCAACCAGTTCTTTCATTTGTTACGTCTCTTGTCACCGAACCAGTTGACACCCGCCCAACTGGAAACTTTTGCCAAGATTTCATCTACGATGGGAAAAATACCTTGAAAGACCCATATAATTTCAGTTCATGCTAATTCTCACTTTCCAAAACTTCAACTCATTGAATGGTGAGACTCTCAAAAAGTTGATCAAAGAGTAGAGGTCCATGGTGTTGTTTTGGATTCGAGTACCAGTGACAACCCATCGGAAAGTCTAATCTATTCATGATATGCAACATTGCAATGTCTTTTGACATTACATCACGGACCCGCCAGCTGATTGGTTGTAAGTGACGTAAAATCAGTCAATACGTCACTTTCAACCAATCAACTGTTGGATCTGTGGAAGACATTGCAATGGTGCATATCATGAATTCGATTTACAGAGAGATTCGAATTAAAGAGTGTATTTTCCGAGGATATTCAGTTGACTAATAATAAGTTTAAATTATAGAAAGATTCTAAAATAGAAATCCAGATTAGACAGAGCCTATTTCCTATAATCTGTTTTTCAAAATTATTTTTCAGGTTCAAATTGACGGCGTTGACATTAAACGTATCAACGTCAAACATTTACGTAAACACATTGGCGTTGTATCGCAAGAGCCTGTTCTCTTTGACGCCAGTATCAAGAAAAATATTTTGATGGGCCACCCAGAGGCTACTGAAGATATGGTGATCGAAGCTGCAAAAAATGCCAATGCTCATGATTTTATATCCAAACTACCACAGGTAAAGTCTGCTAAATTATTTATTTTTTACACTCGTTGAAATTGATTTCGTTTTTAAAAAATTGAGGTTTTAAGTCTGAGCTGAAGGGCTAGAAGTGGAAATGAAACTATCTAAAACTTGTATGGTTTTCACACAAATGCTAGATTGAAAGAAAAAATTATCTCCAGATTTCGAAAAATGAGTTGTACGAAAACAAAGAGAGTACCAGATTCAATATGTCATTTCGAGTGTGGTTGACTTTAAAGCTTTACTTTTCTTGTTTGGGAAAGGTTGAACATTTTACTCTAGCCATGTGGGCTTTAAACTAAACGGGCGTCACATTCTTTTTAAACGCTTGCTAAGAAATAGCTCATTTCTCACAATGTTTCTTTTTTTGTGCAGTTGAAAACTTTTTTTTGAAAGTACAATTCTAAAAGTATAATTCCCCCACAATGTTTAATACCATTGCCACGATTATGATTATACAGTTGAGTCACTTTATCTCGAACCTCTATAACTCGATGTCTCCTTAACTAGAACAAATTTTATTGTCCCTTCAGTTAACAATGCTTTAAAAACCTTACTCCATAATTCGAAATTTTCTTAAATCGGACAAATTATTGTAATTCACGCACGTGTTCGAGTTCTAGAGACTCGACTGTATCTCAAATAAGATCCAAATGTTATTTCAACTATTTTAGGGTTACGATACCAATGTGGGTGAAGGAGGTGCGCAACTCAGTGGTGGTCAAAAACAACGTATTGCAATCGCACGTGCTTTGGTTCGTGATCCTAAGATATTGCTTTTAGATGAAGCTACATCTGCGCTAGATACAGGAAGTGAAGCTATCGTACAGGCGGCGCTAGATAAGGTAGGTAGTTATTTGAATAATGTTTACGCTTCGAGACTGTTGGAGATCTCTTGTTAAAGACAATGCTAGATTTCTTGAAAAAAATAAGATCTCTTTAGCAAGGTGTCAGGTTTTAAAATTGTAATGAAAAAGAATTCAGTTTCTTTTCGTTTTTGCCAACAAACCAACAATGAATCGAGCTCAAAAATATGGAAAAGCTTTGTCTAAGGTTGTATTTTCTCATTGAGCTTAAAGCCCAAAAGCCCAAAAATCTCTAACCTTTTCCAGGCAAGATAATGAAGCCACTTTTTTGCCCATTCAGAACACACCTAGAACGCGCTGCAATCATGACGACGGATTGTATTTAGCGCCCCTTTTGTTTTGGAGGACTACATTTTTTTTAAATCAAGTGATACATTTTAGTTTCAATCGCGGGCGTTTGTGTAAAAACTACGCACGGGCTTGAAACTTATTGGTTTCTAAGAATTTAGCCTCATCAAACAAACTCATTTAGAAATGACTATCTATTGTTTCTAGGCTAGTCTTGGACGTACCACAGTAATTATCGCACATCGATTGTCGACAGTAAAAAATGCTGACTCGATTGCCGTTGTCTCTGCTGGCCAAGTTTCTGAACTTGGCTCACACAAAGAATTAATGGATAAGCGAGGAGAATATTTCAAATTAGTCATGTTACAAAATTTTGAAGAACAAGAAGAAGAAGAATTAAATTCGGAACTTGGATCGGTTATCAGTGAATCCGAAAGAGGTGAGATATTAACCCGATCGGGTTCAGTTCTTTCTAGGTTTTTTCTGAATGCAATGAACGTTTCCCTATTGTTTGAGTGATTCTGGCAAAACATATTTCTAATCGGATACGCCCTTACTGTTGCATTTAACGGAGCTTAGTTTGGCGGTAAGTTAGTTCAAAACAACAACAGTTATCTGTAATTTCGTAGAAAATACCCATAATTATGCCATGCCATTACAGATCTCTTTAACTTTGACCGTAATGCAACGGTAGTGCATTCGGCTACTTTGTGAAAGGTCGTGGGTTCAATCATCAAAGGATCAAGTTGAGGCAAACTAGGGTTATGGCCAATGAAAGGGAAGCCTTTGGGTTGCATGACTTACGTCGCAGACTTACTTATAATTGTCATATCAAAGAAAAAATCTCTAAAATATCAAGTTTAAACCAATGGCCTATATTTCTTCTAGAGGAAATCATTGCTCGAAAGATGATGCGATCACTTTCACAATTATCCAATACTGGTTCTGAAACTGATCAACAACTGGTGAAGGAGTTGATTGACCGAGAAATAACTCACCGAAAATCCATAAGACGTGTTAAATCAACTGTCGGCACACAAAAACAAGTATCTAAACTAGATCGCCAATTATCTCAGGTGAGCTGACTATATATACCTGTTTGAAGATAATGCTTCTACTTATTCCCTATAGAAAAAGGTTTCTTATACCGGGTATCCCAGAAAAAAGAGATGCCTTGGAGCTTTCACAAGATACTTCACTAATTGGTCATTTAAAGTGTTATTTTCTTATCTTCGAACCGAAAATAACTTTATTTATTTACTATTTCTCAAAAATGAGACACTCACCCCCCCCCCCTCAAAAAGGATAGGAAGAAAAAGACACACAAATTTTACGAGACAGGTTTCACACTTATTCTAATAGTAATAGTCGGGTCCAAGCCTCTCAAAATAAATACATTTATTTGCCTTACCAAATACTAAATATAATAGAAATATTAGCTACTCATCTTTACATAAAAATCAACTTCACACCCGTTCTTATCCTTTGCATACCATTATACGTTACTCATGTCACATATTTATTATCACAAACACATTCCTTCCATTTACACTTCGATTCTCACAAGGTTATCATCAACTGAAATTTCGACATCCCCCGGACAAAAACTTCCAAACCCCGGTGGTCAAAATTGGGTGCCCAGACTGTCTCTGAAAACTGAGCTGTTTGGAAGAAACCGTAAGGAATTGAAAATTCGAGTTATGCTTCATAGTCAGATACCCTCATCCTCTTCTAACTGTCCACTTACCTTTATTTTATAAAAGTATACACAATGATTTAATAGTTTTTGTCTTGTGCTCCCTCGCACCGTATATGTGCTCCCTCGCACCGTATAATGTACTCCCTCGCACCGTATATGTACTCCTTCACAATTATTTATGTATGATAATATATCATCGTCTACTTAAAATCTACATAAATTGCTAAGGGAAGTAACTAATAGCTAATGGAACTGTGGCGAAGTTGCTAGAGTTTGCAAGAAGTTACTAGTTGAGAGCTTGCCGACGTGTGAATAGCATCACTCAGAACACCCTTTTGAATTGCACGCTTCTGATCTTTAATTTTCGGAACGCAAATTAAAACCAAAATCGACATTTTATCCGAAACCGTAAATAAATTCATATAGAGATGACGCGTTCTTTAGAAAAAGTAATAAGATTCTTTTATTACATCTTAACGACCAACCAAATCAAATAAATGGTTGTAAAAACTCCAGCTTGTTCCAGAAAAAAGTCCCCCTCTTTGAAGTGAATTTTTTCGAGTTTTATGAACTGTTAAATAATCAATCCTTTTGCATTGGAAAGAGGAAGGCTAAGGAAGAGGAAGGATTTTTAGGGGTCGTTTGTCAAATTTGGTCACCTAGATCAAAAGTTATAGTCTGAATGCTAAAACATTACTTTTCAAAAAAGCTTCTAATTGATATAGAAAGCGGCCTATGTACTTTAATTCCCAACATTATGAAAGCAAGCGCTCAAATCTTTAACGGCGTATTGAAGATTTGCTTCCGTAATATTTGAAGTTATATAAATTTGAATAAAAAACCTCCATATGTGATATAAATCATTTTAGTGTATCTGAAATAAGCGAAACTCGAGTACACTTAAGACTTTTCACTAAAGTGCGCTTCAGATGGGTTGCATTGGTGAAAGGAAAATTACAGACACTTGAAAAAAGAAACAGTACATAAACCCCTAATCGATCTCACATTAACTTTATTTTGATAATATGGTCTGTATTTTAGACAAAAGGAAAAGAAGATTAATCCAATTGCAATTAAAATCTTTACTAAACGTGCGCTCTGCCGGATGAGCTTTTCTAACATTGTTGGTCAATGAAAATTAAAGACGCTTTAAACAAATCAGAAGATAAACCGATTGAGTTTGAAGCCAGAGGGGCTAGAGTAGAATCTCTAACCTTTTGCTAGCAAGCACCTCACTAAAAACCGGGATTTTTCATCTCGTTTCTTAGTGAGTTCCACTTTGACAATTTTCGAAAAATAGAAGCCTGTCAGGTGTTTTGACGCAAATTCGATTATTTTGCTACTGCAGGAGCTTCGAAAGTTAAAAGTGACGTCAAAAAATCGAATGTTTAGAGCCCGAAAACCCGGGCTCAAAACATTCGAAAAAGTCGCAAAGTGGAATAGACGTTAATTGCGTAAAAAAACGCGGGTGACGTGTAGTATAGGCTAACCTTTTGCAGGCAAGAAAGCTGAAGCCACTTATTTCCCATTAATCTAGCGATAGATTTTACTTTAAATCCGACGTTTATGTAAAAACTACGCGCGGGCGTTCTGGATGGGAAATAAGTGGTTTCATTTCCCATCCAGGAGTCTCGAGTCTAGTCCTTCGGGCTTGTCAATGGGTATAACCCTTATCTCAGTCACATTAACTTCAATTGATAATCTGGTCTGTATTTTAGACAAAAGAAGTAAAAGAAGAAGAACTCCCTGAAGACGAGCCAGTCCAAATCCCACCTATCAGCCGCATCTTGAAATTGAATGCAAAAGAATGGCCTTACATTGTAACCGGTATATTCTTCAGTGCAATCGCTGGTACTATGCCTGTCTTGTTTGCCATCATCTTGGCTGAAATCTTACAGGTAAGTAGATACTAATGGACCCTGTCAGATATGAATATTTGGTAAATTTGGGACATTGTCACAAAGAACAAACGAAAGATTTGCCCATTTACACCCTTGAAAGTGGCAAAAATGAGTAAAAGTAGACGAAAGATTTAAGAATTTTCTAATTTCCACCCTGAGAATTGTCAAATATTCTCTAACCAAAGTCGACCCTGTCTTGTAAATTAGTAAATCGGGGACCCTGTCATATATCTTCAGAGCCTAAATGAGGGACACTGACCAGTGGCACGTCCCGTACCTAATTTTGCCTATGTGGAGCGGGGTGGCGGGGTGGACTCTAATTACAAAAATGGATCTGTAGTTTTGCCAAAAATGGTTCTCAGGCCTCTCCAGAGACAGTAAGCTCAATAAGGTATAAATAACCGATAATACTAAAGCTGATTATGTGTGTAAGATTTATCTCCTACATAAGTTGTGCTGGTTTCATGCAAACGCTGGATTGAAAGTAAGATTTACTGCAAGAAGTTGAAAAGTGTAAAACATGAAGTCAAAGAAAGTTCTGGATTCAATCCATCATCCGAAATGAAAAATATTTTAATCCTCTTTACCGTCATACTTTTCTACTTTTGTTTTTTTGTTTTTTTTATCCTCTTTCTATATAACCTTTTTCAGTCCTTTGCAGAGAACGATCCACAGGAGATGGAAAAGAAAATGGAATTCTGGGCCATTATGTTTATGGTAATTGGACTGGTCATCGGTGTTGCTTTCTTCATCGCTGTAAGTAAACTACGGTTGAAATATCTGTCTCTCATTAGTTTCGATGTGGTGGTGTTTCTAAATAATATTATTAAGTGCTCCTAGGCTCCAAATAAACGGGGAGTTAAAATTAAGTAGGGGGCGTTTAGAAGATCTTCGAAATTCTAATCAAAGCGGAGGGGCCTAATTGCCGGGGGGTCGGATTACTTCTGAAAGATTACCAGGGGGCGTTTATTTGGAACCCAAGAGTAAACTAGTCGGAGTAATACAATTTTCTTTCAATATTTAAAAGTTTAATTCTTTACCTTGAGTTTAAACATCTTTTGTTCTCTTCCCCTACTAGCAATACCTATTTGCGAAAGCAGGCGAAGCGCTCACAACACGTCTCCGTGAAATGGCGTTCACTTCATTATTGCGTCAAGAAATTGGATATTTTGATTTACCACAACACAGTACTGGAGCTCTTTCGGCAAGACTGTCTGCAGACGCATCTGCAGTTCAGGGGGTGAGTTTTTGTTTAATGATACCATTTCTAATGATTCTGAGTGTTCTTTTTTAACTGTAAAATTTAAATCATTTGCGGTTTTATGTATTCGAGATCAATCGAGGGGGACAGTATAAAGCAAAGTTAACATTTCTCTAAAATCATCGTCCACTTTGCTCGACGATGGTAAAGACACCAAAACAATGTCGTCTGTTTAGGTGAGCAAAGGCGATATAGAGCCGTACATCAACTATCGATTTTGTTTTGTATCGATTTCACTTACCGTCACCCTCGATATCTTCCGATAAATAAACTCGGTATTTATTGGTAGATGGAGGAACCATGAGTTTTCGATTTAAGAGATTGGGTGAGTGAGTTGACCAGTGAGTGATGTCAAATTTCTGACTGAAGTCGGTTGCACTGATGTACACGCCCGTCTCACAGCGCCGGTGAAACTTTTTTTCTCAGTGGGGATACAAATTCCTATTGGAATCCCAATAGGGATAGAAGTTCCTTTGTTCCAAGGTTAAAAATTTCATTGGCAATGGTTTAAAGTGCATTTTTTTTAAATTGAATTTCGAATGGGGATGAAATAAATGTTAATTTCCAAGTGGGGCTGAAATTAAGGTATTTTCCCACAGGGAACGAATTTGTTGTTAATCTTTCCAGTGGGGCTGGGTTTCCAGCAGGTCTGTGACACACTGCCGTTTCAGAGCCAAAGGAGGTAAGTTACAAATTTTCAAAAAATCTTTTTTTTCAAAAATCATGGTTTTTTGACCTGCTCTATCAGATGGTGTTACTTATTTTCATTGAAAATGCCTATTTCAGACTTGCCAAAAGAGGTATGTTACAAAAATTCATAAATTTCTCATTTTAAATGATGAAAAAATGTTTTGAAAGTGAAAAATTGGAGGTAAGTTACAAAATCTCTTTAAATAAAAAGCTGTAAGTAACAAAGATTTTCCAAAATTTTGCTTAAAAAGATGTAAGTAACACATTTTTGAACAAAAAATTAATTAATCAAAATACTTTCAATAAGATCTGAATAGATTTTATGGAAATCGATTCTTTGCTAGATTCTTTATATTTAGTGTAAAAATTGGTACTAAATGGTCAAAATTGATCCTTCTGACACGTTTTTCTTGATTTATTCCAAATCCAGAATATTCAGAAATTGTTACATACCTCCTTTGGCTCTAAAACGGCAGACAGGGGTATGATGTTATCACAGAAACAGAATCTAAACGTTATCTTTCCCTGGTAAACTAGACCAATTCCTTTGTGACATTTAAAGGTTAAGAAATGACAAGACAGACTTCCAGTTTTGAAAACTAAGGATTAATGAAAAGACATGTTCATGATATGCACCATTGTAATGGCTTCCACCAATCAGCTATTGTGTCTGTGATGTAATGGTGCATATCATGAATTCTTATAATTCATGTTTCTATCTTTAGGCTACAAGCACACGTCTCAACACATTGACACAAGTAGTGGTAACTGGTCTATCATCACTCATCGTCGCCTTCGCTTATTCCTGGCAATTGAGTCTTTTGGTGTTAGCCTTTGTTCCATTCATTGCAATGTTTGGTGCTATCCAGACTAGTTTGAATACAAGTTTTGCAGGCGATGCTCAAAAGAAATTGTCGCAAGCTGGAGCGGTAAGTGAAAAGATACTTGTCATTGGCCAAATTTATATCCATAATTTTCCTAGGGATACCTCCTGCCGTCAGGGTACCACGCCGAGGTTCTGAAAATTAAACCTTAATGTAAGACTTGTCTTTACTTAAAGATATTTCATTATCTAGTGAGTATTTTAGGAAGGAATTCTTTCAAATTTCAATCTAGCCGTGAACAGACCCCGAACCCAATTTCTTCAGAAAATTTAAAATTTATCGCTATAGAGGGTCCCAATATTGTACCAAAACGTGATACTCAATTACACCCTTTTTCCCTGGGGGGGGGGGGGTGGTACTAGGGTTGCGAGCTGACGGAGGGGGTGCCGTCCGACTTTCGACCCTTGGACCCTTACTGTGACTAAAAAGGCGAGAAAACATGGAAAAATTTTGTGAATTTAACGACCCTCGTCGAGACAATATAGACCGATTTTGACGAAATTGCCATCTTTCCGGGGGTAAAAGGCTGAAATTTTCCTATTTGTCCGACCCTTAGTGGGACAGAAATTTGATTTTCTGATTTTTTCGACCCTTGGTGGGACTTTGGAGATCCAAAAACTGTACCCTTAGGGGCGGCACATACCGTACCCTCCATTTCCCTAAGTACCCCACCCCCGGGTAATTGTAATTCTAATCCTAGCTAAAATGAGTTTCAAGTTTTCATTTTATAACTTTTTCTTCCCATTTAGATCTCAACGGAAGCTATCATGCAAATTCGAACTGTTGCTTCACTTGGCAAAGAAGATTTCTTTTTTGATAAATATAAATCCCTTTTAATGGGACCCACACAAGGGTCGAGAAAAGGTGCCCATATATACGGTATTGCATATGGGTTTTCAATCGGTGTGATGTTGTTTTCAAATGGCGCTTGCTTTCGACTCGGTGGATATTTGGCCGAAAGGGACGGGTTATCCCTGTCTTCCATTGTAAAGTAAGTTTATTGACGCAAAGTCTTTCCATTCTATAGCGAATTTTATGCAAATTTGCGAGAAATGATTCCGTTGAATATTCTGAAAGCGAAAGTTTATTCTCGCGAAAAAATGTATTTCCATAGTATTGACTTTTGGTCATGAATGTGGAAAAAGACAAATAAAGGTGAATCTCGTTCGAGATAAGGAGATTAAAGTTATGGAGACTGTACTGTAATTGCTTTTCAAAGAGGGTCAGTGAAGACTAACGTGTCGTAAAGTTACTATTACCCCCCGTCTTATTATTTCAGGGTTATCATTGGCATTCAGTTCGGCGCTATGACGGCGGGACAAGTCGCCTCTTTTGCGCCAGATTACGTCAAAGCTAAAACAGCGGCAGGCCGCATCCTTGCTCTCTTTGATCGTAAACCAGCAATCGACTCATATAGTACTGAAGGCATAAAGGTATCTTTTTATCTTCATTCTATTTTTTATTCGACTAAAATGTATGTATGGATATATGGCAGTCATCTATAATCCTAGACTAGTAAAAATCTATAATGAACCCATTCAAAATCTATTTCCAGATTTTTTAGTACAATTGTTTTCTTTTGGTTTTTCATCAAGTTATTAGCTAAGAATTGATTTAAAAAATTATCGTAGTCTTAATATTTCATTTGTATTTTACAGAACGAGATCAAAGGTGACATCACATTCACAGATGTTGAATTTACTTATCCAACTCGACAGAATGTTCCTATCCTTCAAAAGTTGAACATCAAAATCCCACGCGGGCGAACGGTTGCTTTCGTTGGAGCGAGCGGTTGTGGGAAATCAACTTCTGTTTCACTCTTAGAAAGATTTTACGAAGTGGCTGGTGGAGAAGTGGTAAGTGTTCCACCTCTTCATATTCGCTCAAGTCTTCATCTTAGACTCTGTTCGGTGTGTTTTCGCATAACAACGTCATTAAAGGTTTCTTATTATGTTGTTGACAGTCAATCAAATGTGATTAACGTGTTGAACTGTTTGTTATCATGTCAAATCATATAAACACCCCTGGGGTAAATCACTTGAAAAAAGGTGTACATACGATACTTTTTGACTTTTTTTGACTTTTTCCCGACAAAAACGCCCACCGCCTTCGGGCGCCCAACATTTTCCGCACAAGTCTGTCCAATAACGCCAACCACCCATAAATTTTGCTTCACCCATCCGCCCATTCAAGAAACTTTTTGACTTTTTCGAGACTTTTTTCTAACTTTTATTTGACTTTTTGACTTTTCTCTAAGAATTTTTGACTTTTTCTTTGACATTTTTGACTTTTTTTTGACAATTTTGACTTTTTTTTGACTTTTTGTAGAGGTGTACGATAATTTTTTGAGTGATTTACCCCTCGTAAACACCCCTGGGGCACCCTTTCAGTGCATTTTCTCTTGATTTACCCAACCCTTATAGTACACTATATCTATCATCAGCTGTAAATCTGCGTGAAAGAAGAAGCTTGGGAAATTTTCTGTTTCAAAGAAAGACTGAGAAAATTATTCTTGTCAGCTGTAATTATCAGACAATAGAAACTTTTTCAAACAAACAAAGAAGTAAAAACCTTTCTTTTTAACAATTATTTTGAATTTGTTTTAAAATTCGACCCTTGCAGTGCAATCTCACAGAAACACACACCCTTACAGTGCATTTTGGGATGCTGAAAAACCCCACCCTTAAGCGCAGCACATGACGTCGGTCAGATTATATGAGTGCCCCTCCCCCGGGAAGCACCCCCTTCTCACAGACCCGGTAGAATTTTTTCAGCCAGTGGGGGTGAAAATAACGGACCAAAAAACGATGGGGATTGATGATATTCCCCTACTTTTAATGACTTGGAATTTCAATTCTTTTGTTTTCAAGTCAGAAAATTCAGTGGAGATAACATATTATTTCGCAGCAAGGATTGGTTTATTTGACTATTTTCAGTGGGGACAGAAATTGGAGGATAATTTTCCACCGGGGACGATATTTTGGATAATTTTTCCAGTGGGAAGGGGCCCCAGTGGGTCTGTGAGAAGGGGTGTATTTAAGCTTACTATGTCTTCCCTTTAGCTCATTGATGACATCCCAATCAAAGATTATAATATCCGTGCATTGCGTTCACAAATCGGAATAGTTCAACAAGAACCCGTTTTATTCGATCGGTCAATTCGGGATAACATTTTATACGGTATCGAAGACCCATCACAAATCACTCAAGAACAGATCGAAGAAGCATGCAGAAATTCGAATATTCATCACGTGATCATGAACTTGCCAAATGTAAGTTTTAATTAAAGTACAAAATTAGATTCCAAATTCTTATTCCAGTACCATAAAAGTTTTTCATAAGAACAAGCTATATGAGAAGATAAGGCTTCGATCGTCAAAATATTAAGAACAAGTTAGGATCTTTTTAGGGCTTTGCGAACTCTAAAACACCTAAATTCTTAAGAAATTGTACAAAAATACTCATAAAATGGTGAAAATAAGAACTTTTTAAGAACATTTTTTAGGCTTAAAAATTTAAGAACAACCAAAGGCTTCAAAATCTTTTGATGTTCTCATAGAAAAAACGGCTATAGGGCTGTTCGAAACATAAAATTTCAGGCAATATTCGGGGACAGAAATAATATTAAAAGTTTTACAATATCTTGCATAATAACCATGCTAGCGGCTGCAACAACAGCTTCTGGGGAATGTAAAACCATTTGATAGCTTTATCTACCCAGAGTACTGTCAATGACTTCAAACATGACGAAAATTTCATTTAATTCTTCTTTGTCTTTTCAGGGTTATGACACAAAAGTTGGAGACAAAGGAACATTGATATCAGGTGGTCAAAAACAAAGAATTGCCATTGCACGTGCGCTTATCAGGAATCCAAAGATTTTCGACCGCCGGAGGCGGTTTCTTTCATAGTGGTACGCTAATCTCGCTTTGCCTTGGCTCATTACTTTGTCTGCCATTTACTTTCGGTTTTTTTAACTAGATTACCCAGGTGTTTCTCTTTTTTTTCCCTGAATGTCTTTTATTCGGAATTGAATAATCGAGACATGAAAAATGACTATATTGTAATCTGTTTTCAATGAATAATCTAAAATGTACTGGAGATGACATGTAGGCGTTAATAATGTGCGCGCGCTCTTTCGCGAGCGTGATGCGTGATGGAAGGCGGTCGTTTCAGTGTGGTTTAGATCCACACTGTGACCTAGTACTACTTGATGAAGCTACATCTGCGCTAGATTCTGAAAGTGAAAAGGTGAGCCTTTTAGGTTTTCACAGAAAGTGAAAGTGTTTTGTTCCAAAATAGATTTTTCTGAGATAACGCTCAGAACTTTGGTTCTTTGAGCACTCTATAGACTCTGTCGGGGAGCAAGCTCTGCATAGCAGTCTATGCTTACTTATCCGAGCCACACTGATGAGTCATGTGAAGGACGAAACACGTGTCTGATGATAGACGTATTTTTAAATATAATTTTTCATAATGCATAATGCATAATGCATAAGAACTTAGAGTTTCGGAATAACTGTCCAATTTGGACACAATTATGTACATGGCAGCCTATATTAGCTTAAAATTTATGTACATAACAAACCCACACATTTATAAAACCCAAAGGGCTAGATTTCGTGTTTCGCTGATGAAAAGTCTGCCGTATTTCATTTGTTAAGTTATGGGGCTCCACTAGCACTATAAAATTGTATATAACAATACCCCAAAAAAAACCAACGAATACCCCCAAAGGTTAAAATCAGGAGATTGCAAAAAATTTAATGATTTTGTTTTATTATTTCCAAAGATTGTACAAGAAGCACTAGACCATGCCATGGAGGGTCGCACGTCAATCGTCATCGCACATCGTCTATCAACCATACAAAATGCTGACGTCATTGCTGTCATACAAGGTGGAAAAATAGTTGAAATGGGCAACCATTTTGAATTATTAGCAATGAAGGGTGCTTACCATTTATTAACAGAAGCTCAAATGTAAACTTGTTTCAACGTTATGTTTTCTTCCTAAATAACAGAAACTATATTATATTGTTTTTGGATAAAACATTTCTGGAATTATCAGTAATTGCCATCCTCGACAATGTTATTACCGGGTTATTACAATGAAGATAAGCAAAAAATTCCAACAATGTGCTTCGAAAAAGTTTCTGTAATATCGGTACCGGTTCTTTACATCGAAGATTTTATAATCGAAATAGGTAGACCTTCTCAATATGTCACTATCAAGACTTGACACAAGATATCAAGTATTCTTTAGACACGGATTGGATAGATTTTGTGGGTTGTCAAGATTATGGAACCAAGTACGCGCAAGTTATGTCAAATGCCAATAGAAATTTATTATGGAAGTCAAATGAAAACTTTTAAGGGTTCTTTACTAGCTTGAATCCTAAGATTGTCAGCAGGATGTAAATTTGCATCACCTTTTCATGTAAATAGTGTATTATATGAGTTTTTACAAGCTCCATTTCATTTTTCAATGTGAACAACTATGAATTCCCTAATTCAAATTGTCCCTTAAAAGTCTCTCAAAGGGGTACAAAAACCATTAAAAAGAAAATCGAGTGCTTGTAAGGGTCCAAAAGGCACGAAATTGGATTTTTTGATGAAAACTTTGCAAAATTTTGAGAAAATCGAGTGAAACTCGACAACAATTTTGAGAAAAAGTTTCTCTAAGGGTCCCAAAAACGCCAATTTTTCCTCTCTCTAATGGTTTATTTATTTGGCTCGGACATGTACATGTCACCTCGCAAACGGGGGTCCCCTTTAATCGTTTAAGTCGAATTACTTCGTAAGGGGGGGGGGGGTTGTAGGGGTTCGAAATACCGTTTTCCCGTCAAAATCTTTGCTGAATCCCGGAATCCCGAAAAATTGAAAAAAATAATAACACCGTCACATCGGTTTACAGGTTCAAATACCGGTAAAATAACAAACAATAAGGACAAATACCGTCACCGTCTGATTTTGAAATACCCTTTTCCCGTCTTTTTTTTCGTCAAATCCCGTAATACGGTACTAAAAAAGGGCCAATCCCGTCACACCGTAAAAGTACAACCCCCCCCCTTTGTAATGAATGACTGACAAGTCATTTGTTTTAGTGTTTTATTTGTATTCGAAAATCTGGAGGATTTTATTTTTTATAGCTAGTTTGTATAAACTTTATAATATCTTTCTAAAATAAACTACAGTACCTAATCATATCAAAAGTTTTAAAATCCCCAGCCTCTTTTTTCATTTTCCTGTAAAAAATAAAGTACCACAATCTTTTCTGTAGTGAAAGTGACAAATTGTACGCTAAGGCCCTTTCCAAAAGAATGTGTACAATGTGTACTCTCGGGTACCTAATAGCCGGGGGATGGGCGCTAATTAATTTTCCACCCAGGACATTCTTATTCCAACCCCCTCCCGCTTATTGGTTTTGGGAAAACCTTTGCCCTAATTCTGCTGTATTGGCCTCGTTTTCGAAAATTTTCCACCCAGGACATTTTTATTCCACCCCTCCCCCCCCCCGCTTATTAAGTTTTGAGATTTTTCCCAAACCTCCCGCTTATTCCAAATCCCCCCGGCTATTAGGTACCCAAGAGTAAACCCGAGAGCAGGGCAAAGGTAAAATTTGTTAGTGGAGATGTGCTGGTGGTAAAACACCTGTTATAATTTTGAAATTATGACACCACCTTTGTTATAACTCATTTTTGTAACTCGGGTCTTCCGAAGTTTTATCTCTTGCAGAAGCTCTTTTGAATTATGGAATACAGATTTTAGCTCCAAAAGTAGCTGAAAAAAAGTGATTTATAAACATATTCCTGATATGAAAATATAAAATCACGCCATAAACTTTTTACTATTGCTGACCGACAGTCAGCGTACCCTGAGTATCAGAGGCCAAGTTTTCAAAGAGAAAATATTTATTCGAGCTGTGATACTCACGTTACAGTCAGCGTTGGCTGAGTCAGCGTGAAAAACAATATTTTTACTATCACTTCTTGTATTATTCAAAAAGAACCCAAGATATTGTTTGATATAATCGCTCAATCACCAAAAAGGAGACCCAAATCAAAGTCAAACCCAGTTCATTTGTGTATATCATCTTTCATTCTCATATCAGGGGAGAGCTTACTCACCGACAAGAATAGACCGATTCCATGTGAGGTCATTTTCATCCAAAATCAGTTATTTTCCAAGAAAAGGTAGAAAGATTGTGTACATGATGATTTAGTAACAACTTGATAGCTCAAAGTCTTCAAATATTTCCCGTTTGGACACGTGTGTAGTTTTTTGTTTTTATTTCATGGGTGAAATCTGTTCAGCTGTCCAGCTCTTGCCTTACTGGATTTTTGCCGAATAGGATATTGTCATATACGGACAGTAAGGGTTGGGTTATTTTTTAACTAGTCTGTGTAGGGTGTAACTTTACCCCTTAGTTAGCCTTATCTTTGGGACAAACTATGAATAAAAATTGCCTTTATAACTAAGTGTACCTAGTGCAAAGATGAAAGAAAGTTCATTACATTAGTAAGAGGGGTGTAAGATGGTCAAAACTTTTCAAACAAATGCACCGTTAGGAACGATTTTTCGCCCAAATTTACTCAAATTTGGCTAAATGTTCTCTGCACTGCGTGGCGCAGGGTCCGACACAGCGATCTGATATCGGATTCAAAATATCGATTAATTTTAATTTTTGTAGAAAAATCTACCAATCAACAAAAATTTTTTGTCTTATCTTTATTGTATCTATGATCTGATCCTACAGTCAAAATTTTAGATCTGTAGGACCACTACAGTCGGAATTATGGGAATTCCGATTTGCGGGATCTGAGAGGGGATTTCTAGGGATTTTGAGGGATCTGAGAAAACGAAAGTGCTCTGTTTCAAGAAACCTCATTAAAGTTTTCGAAAATTTTTGATTTTAGTCTATTGTGTACATCAATTGCACTGTATACACAAATTTCCATCTTTATTCGACTATTAAAACTCAAGTTATTTAAAAAAACGAGTAAAAGTTTCCCCGATTTTTCATACTTCCAACACCGTGCGATTTTAAATCAAAAGGCCTAATTTCCGAATTTTGGAACGTACATAAGAAGAACGTTTTTAAATCAAGTATTGCAAAAGAAAAAAAAATTGGAAAAGTACCGGACTTATCTATAATAATCCAAAAGTTCCTTATGCCCTTAACAGTCAAGACCACCTTCAAATTAGCCTATCATAGGCTGATTAGCCCATCATATGCTATTTAGACTATTTTATGTAGGCTATTTAGCCGAAAATGGATAAAAACCTCGATTTCTGACGAAATATAAATAGTCGCGTCTATTTTTCACCATTACTTCATTGCCCAAAGTCAAAAGAGTCTTTTTCACTTAAACTGATATAACATTCAATTTTGGAAACAGAAATATGAATAAATTTACTATCCATCGGCTAACTATCTGATTATAGGCTAATTTTTTGATAATGAAGTTCTGCTACTTTATGGTTGGATGTGTTCAGAAATTGAGGATAATTTTTTTCATACGTATACTTTTAAGATGTTTTTCACAAAAGATGTGTTCCGAAGCCTTCTAGCGACTAGCGTTATTTAGACAACAAGAACGCATTAGATGACTTTGAGTTATACCCCTGTCTCATTAGTCTCATTGTGTCATTTCTAGCTGGTTGATCTACGAAACCATAATATCAACTCGCCTTCTTCTTAACCCAGCTGGCACACAACGTTGTTTCAACGTTCATCTGACGTTATATGGACGTTGTGGACGTTAGACAAACGTTGAAACAACGTTGTGTGTCAGCTGGGAACGTAATTTTTACGAGCGTCTAATTATGCTCAATTTATCAACTCGCTTTTTGGAAACTTTTACGAGTGACTCCAATGCTTAGTTTATCAACTCACTTTCTTCGTAATTTTTACGAGCCTCTCTTATGCTTAGTTTATCAAATGGCTTTCTTCGTAACATTTACGAACGTCTCCCAAGTTTATCAACTCACTTTTATCGTAACTTTCATGAGCGTCTCCCATGCTTAGTTTATCAACTCGCTTCTTCGTAATTTCCACAAGTTTTTCTAAGGCTAATTTTGGAAAGGGTTCATTCTGTGCTAACTAATTAAATAGAAACTATTCCAGCATTGAGACCAATTTCATCGATAAAGCCTTATTGTTTTTAGCGATAGAATTTATCGAAATCTTTAACTATAAAACACGTTATCGATAAAGACTTTCCAACGATAAATTTTATCGCTATCCTATAGCGATATAATTATCGATAAAGCTTCCTTGTCGATAAATAAAAACCAGTCTATCGATGAAAAATCTACAGTTATCGATAAAATCGATCAAGCTATCGATAATTTTACTATCGATACACCTTTCTGTAGAAAATGAAAGAGATCCTTTTCCCAGGGTAGGCCACATAATCTTTAAGTCAAACAGGAGTTATGTCAGAAAGGATCTTGGTTTTGAACATCGATAGATAATTTACCTCTTTCGATTAAATGTACATTTTAATTATACTCCTGTTTCAGTGAAAGGTCGAGAACTCACTGTCACGTGACTTGTAGGGATAAACTGGGGTGCTAAACCTGATGTGATGAGGAATGAGGGCAAACTTAAAAAAAGTATTTCCGATATTTCTGACGTTTCAGATAATTTCATGAAGGGTAATTTATTCTATCAAGAGTAATTAAGAAAATAGTTACAAAAATGACATTAAGAACTTTAAAGAGACGGTAATAAAATGTTATAATACCCTCTTCATAAAAAAGTGCTAAGTTTTAATGCTAATGGGTAATTAACCTTTTTGTTTCAAACTTCTTTTAAATTGTCCGTAAAGAGGACTAAAGAATATTGAGCTATTTTAATATTTTCTAACGTATATAATGTATCAAAGATTATGACTGTTTTTCTACGAATAATTGGGATGAAAAATTTGTCAAAAAGCACTTTTTCAAGATTTCGAGATAAAGAAGCTTTTACAAAAATTTTCCGAAAATCTCTTTTTATTTTGGTTAAAGATACACCATCTAACGTGAAAAAAAATTCAAAATGTTTTTTCTTCGCCAAAAACCGAGTCAAAAACAAGGTCCTCAAAGGTTGTGTATATGTGTAATAGTTTATTTCAAGTTAATTTCATCGACACCACAAACAACGAGTGAATATTAAAAGAATCATTTTAAAAAAGACCGTTGTTCACCGATGCTCGAACAACGGGTGACAACAAACTTAGAAAAGCTTTAAGAATCCATTGTTCACAGACGCTCAATCAACAGGTTAACGACAGAGGGAAAAAGCTTCGAGAATAGCGTTGTTCACCGACACTCGAACAACGGGTGAACGGCAGTAAGAAAAGCCTTGAGAAAAGCCTTTGTTCACCAACACTAACCCATCGATTTAGTGTTGATTGCAAAAAGTGAGCTTTATATCCGTTGATCATCGCCGGGTAACAACGGGCTTTCGACGTCTACCGTCGATGAACAACGACTGAACAACGCAAATGTCCCCGAGCGACGGATAATGGGTTAGCAGTGAAAGTACCGTATTCAAAGTGGTCTATTGTCTACCCGCTGTTCGGGGTGTCCGTTTTTTTCCCGCGCTATTGCTCTCTACATTGTACCGCTACTCAGGTAGAATTGTCGTCTTTTCAAATCAATCGTGTGGTAGAAAGGCAGAGTGGAGAATAGAAGGAAAACTGAGTTTGGTGAATGGAAAATGGAATGGTGAACAAGCAACAGCAAGCAAGGCCAAGAAGTTGTATTTTAAAAAACTTTCTAGTGGAGGTATTTGATTTTTGGATTGGCTGCTTTTTATAAAAGATTCTCTTATCATCACAGTCGTGTTTATTTGTATATTTTTTAGCATGATGCGAAGACTACAAAACAAGAAGACCTCTTGCCTTAGTACTATAGATAGCGACTCCAGAAGTCATGCAACTTTCGTTGACGTCAAACCAAATGTTTCATTTACTTTTTGCTTTTTTGAAAATCATTTTCGACCAACGGTTAGACAACTTTTCACATGCTCTTTGTGTTTGTTTTGATTTTTTATTTGAGGCGATCTTCTTAGAGTAAAAAACTTTCGCCCAGTCAGTGTAGACCTAACTCTTCACACAAAAATTACGGGAAACGCATGTTTGGACTTTGTACCCTATGCTGCACTCAAGCACTTAAGCTAAAGTCCCGCAAAGGCGGGTCAAAAATCAGTTTTTTGAAGTTTGCAAAAAAACGCCACATAGAAGATCTTTCAAATTCAGTATGTGAATAGAGCAGTAAAAAATACAGCTTTTCTATTTTTCCTTTTTTTTGCAAAAGTTCAAGGAATGAAAATAAAGGGATAATGATATTTGAATACTATCCATTGATGACCCGCGGCACTATCGTAAAGCTAGAATCGCTTCGCGTACTCTTCGCTTGAGAAAATGATTGACAGATTGAAGTTTTTCACCCGCGCAGGAGTTCGCGGAGCGTTCTTGGCTCAATCTTCGGACCGCGCTAAAAATGGTAGACTGAGCTGTGATAGATCATTTCGATGGAAGTTGTTGGAATGTTTTCAAGGCTCTTGACAGAAAATCGTTTGTTTTATTGTCAATGATGACAGTGTGGTTATTAATTTTGTTAGATCTGACAAATTGATGTTTGTAAGTGCACTTTATAGTTTTGATTCCCATTGAAGAATCGTATTCTGGTTTTCATGTTATTAGATGTTGTTTTAGAGCTTTAGGTCTACACTGCCAGTTTCCCGACCGACTTACCAGTCTGCGACCGATCGCGAGAAAGAAAAAATCAGTTCTCTACTTGCAGGTAAGGTCGTATTAATAGACCTTTTTTCAAAGAGGACGTCCTGTTGAATAATTATGTAGTCCAGCCATGAAAACAATGATAGAGCCATGCATAATTACTACATCATGCATATTGTAATAATTATGCATGGTTTTATCATTGTTTTTCTGCTGGACTACATAATTATTCAACAGGGTGGCCTCTTTGAAAAAAGGTCTATTGATCAGGATGATAAAAAAACTCATAAGCTTTCCCGTATTACATTTATTTACACTCGTTCTTTTGTTTTAAAATAGCTCACTTACAGTGAAGCTGGAACTGCGATTTTTGAGGATTACGATTTTACCAGCTTTTTAGCTATTTTTGCCTCGCTAACCCAAATCTCGCAACCTCTTTACCTTAGGGACCCTCGACAAAAAACTTTCGAATTTTTTATCGGCATTGGGCCGATAAGGGGGTGGGGGGGTCCAACTACATACCGATAAAAAAACAAGTATTGGGACGAAAATCTTTTCAGCCAATTTCTTTCTGATTTTGTCCACAAACTCCACTGAAAGCATACAATTTCACTTGCTTTCACCTTCGCGCACAAATTCGCAACTTTAAAAGTACAGTTTTGAGTTAGCTTTGATAAAAAAACTCTTTTTTCATTGGCCAGCGTGCTGCCATTTCCTTAATCGAAATGTTGCGACTTCATCGCGTCTTTTTAACTTTC